>NW_009637463.1:98190-187099 GCF_000690535.1 Cariama cristata | reverse complement strand
ATTCCTGTTACTTAACATTTCTTTTTAACTTCGTAATTTAAACAATTAACTGCCTAGTGGCCTAGGGAGAATAAATATAATTAAAATGGTGCAGCTTTTCATTATTGTTGTCTGCACAAATTAATAATCTTAAAGAATTTATCTAGCAAGGGAAAAATGGTTGACTTAGAAAATAGTTAAAGGAGACCATTATTTTTCTAATTTAAATTGCTATTATTAGGAACAAGGTGGAAAAAAAAAACACAGAACTTTGACTATGATGTATTAATTCTCTAATGAGTTAAAAGGGATAGATATGAAATGATATAAATATTTTAGACATTAATGGAAAATAGAGATAGCTTAGATAGTAAGACATTGGAAATTAATGTTGTGTGGGGTTGTCTGTGATTTGGGAAAATAGCTAGGAACCAGCTGATAAAGCAAATGCTTTTAGGATTATGTATGTGGATTGGTAATTGTTCACTCAAGAAAAATAACCATACATCACTGGCTCATCTCTATCAACTTGCAATGTAGCATATTTTAAGCAGTTCTTTAGTAATCAATTTTTAAAATCTCTTCAGTTACACAGAACAGCAAGGTAAAATTAACAGATCATTTAACATATTTCATTAATTTGCATGATAATAACAAATAAACCTACCAGAAAAATACAAAATCTAGAAGGGAAAAATGACATGAAAGGACACCTGAGAAGCCATACATCAAAGTTTTCTTAGGGCAATAAAAGATTATGAATTAGATCTCTAACTGAAAATAGAGCGTTCCTGACACCTTTTGTTTTAATTAATAGCTATTGGCTACTGAAAGAGATAGGAAAATAAACTAGGCAATTCTTTGATTTGGCCTATCAAGCCCGTGCGTAAGAAGAACCTACGTTTTTCTCATTCTTAGGATTTTCAAATGAATGTGGTATACAAAAATTTAACAGAGAAGTACTGTGGAGCTGTTGATAGGGTATTCAAAAGAATATAACATTGCTCTCTAAACACACTGTTTGGTAATGTGGAAGTGACCTATGGGTAAGGTCAGATGATAACATATAAACTGCGTAATTGGTTTCACCACAGAACCAAAAAAATACATATCTGTTGTTGGAAGTAGTATGACCTCATAGTACACTTAAATTTATAGCATGGTATAACAAATGTACTAAGTAAAATGTGCAATCTGAAAAATAACTTGAGTATTTAGTTGTCATATTTGGACTATTTCTTTATATGTTGTTTTTACATTTCTTTACATCTATTGTTAAATTGTAATATTAAATGAATTCTAATATTGCAATTAAAATTGTTTTTAATGGTAAATTATGAAAGTTTCTTAGCATATCCTATAATTTTGTGCATATTTTCATAGCATCTATCTCAGATGAATGGTAGAGGTAGTGACTGGGAAAAGGAAATAATTGCTATCGTTATTCTGTGGACGAGGAACCAAGAGAAAATCCTGAAAAGTTTATAGGCATCCAGTTGGTTCAGTGGGTGACAGACACTCAAGTACTTTGGAAAATATGGAGCTAGTGAAATGCCCACAGACTGAATGAATGCAAGTCTGCCCAATACACCCTAGTAGCAATAAGAACTTACCTAGTTTGATATTTTGGTGGGTCCTGACCTTTGCTCAAATTGGCTTGTGTTCCTGTGTGCATACGTCTGAGGGGGAAATGACTGATTGCTGTTGCTGGACTGGTGGAAAGATATCGTTACTTCTCTTGCTGCATACAGACCTCTCTAGACTGACTAGAAATGAAAGTTAAACTAGCTTTTTTCTTGACTGCAGTCTGGAAGCATAAGATGTAGATAATTCTAGCTGGTTTTTAAGTGATTATTCCTGTTGTAGATGTAAGGAGAATCAGATTAATGTCTTATATTAATGGAAATCATGGATTTTAGTGAGCCTATGTAATCTTCCCTGATACAAATTTCCTGCTTGATAGCTAGAGCTATATTTTATTTATTGTTTATCTGCCTGGCCACAAGGTATTTTCGAGTCTTGTATCTGTTAAAGAAAATCAGCATCCGTCAAACACCTAAGCCAGTTTATTAAACTTAAAATCCTGACTGACTACCACTTTGGAAAATTACACAGTATCTTAGTGCAATTGGTACTAACTAGTAATCAGAGTGTCCTTTTAATCAGCTCTAAAGATGGCTTTTTGTAGCATATTACTCCTGTAACCAAGGTCATTTAAACTGTAATTTCTTAAGCAGCATAAGTCAGGAGCATACATTTAAAGAAGAAAAACAAGTTGAACCTATAATCAAAAGTAACGTTCAGCAGCTACTGTTGGCTTCTTATCCATTAATTAAGGGAGGTTTTCTGTTGAATTATAACACAAGTCAGTTTTTCTAGATGGTTCATTAAAGGCTAGATTTTATTACATATTACATGCTTTATGCTTTTCACACAAACTTATTATATCGCTCAGAGAAGGTGATCTTCTAAAGCACATTAGACTAATGTTCCTGAAACTCCATCTAATGTAAGTTTTATTGAATTGCTGTAACTAAAAAGGTCACCTAATGATTTGTTCAGATAATGGATTTAGTGAAAGGAAAACAAAATAAATGGGTTATTGTAGTAACTCTGACCTTGAGATACATTTATAGTTACTGAGATTTATGAATTTAGCTACAAATGAAGAAACTCAAAAATATTTGCAATGCTACTGTCAGTTTTTAACTGCAGATGTAACGCAAAGCAAATGAAAAAGGTATTTGTTCCAGTCTTGTGAGGTGTGCTATTTACCGTAATAGCTAATACCCTGGAGCAGCTCAGTAACATATTTTTTTTAAGGTCACTATAGAAACTTGCCAAAAATTCACATCTCATAAAGTAACTTCTTGTTCAGCTAACTGGTCTCTGTAAAAATGAGGACAGTTGTACATATCCACCAAGCACATGAACTGAGTAGATACATAATCACATCTGAGGATCGTAAAGTGCTCAAATAGTACAGCAACGAGGCAGGAGAATATAAAAATAAGTGACTGACTTACTCTGCTTCAGTGTGAAGTGAGTTGCTTAATTCCATCATTGTCCATTCTTCCAAAATGTAGATAACATATCTCAGTTTTGTCTTGACTATCTAGATAAAGTGTCTTTAGTAAGAGAAGCTTTGTACTGTCTGTGACAGAAAATGAAACATAGGGCATACTGCTGTTCTCAAAATTGGCCCCTGGTCTCTATTCATGAATACTGTGAATAATCAATGAGTAAATGTGTTAATATTACCAGAATATAGGCTACTGACTTTGCAGAATCATAGAATCATGAGCAGTCAGAGATGTGTGCACACCTGCAGAGCTATGACTTTATTGACATGGAGACACGGTGGGATATCTCCTATGATCGGAGTGTTGGAATGGAAGGGTACAGGCTCTTTTGGAAGGACAGGCAGGGAAGTTGAGGACGGGGTGTCACCCTCTATGTCAATGACCAGTGGGAGGGCCTGGAGCTCTGCCTGGGGATGGATGAGAAGCTGACCGAGAGCTTAGGGGTCAGGATTAAAGGGAAGGCAGGGACAGGTGACATTATAGTGGGGGTCTGCTACAGACCACCTGACCAGGAACACCAAGCAGATAAGGTCCTCTATAGGCTGATAGGAGCAGCCTCATGTTCACAAGCCCTGGTCCTCATGAGGGACTTCAACCACCCCAATATCGGTTGGATGGACAACACAGTGGGACATAAGCAATACAGGACGTTCCTGGAATGCATTGATAACTTCCTTCTCCAGAGGATAGAGTAGCCAACGAGGAGAGGTGCTATGCTGGACCTTGTTCTCACCAACAAGGAGTATCTGGTGGGGAATGGGAAGCTCAAGGGCAACCTTGGCTGCAGTGACCATGAAATGGTGGAGATCAAGATCCTTAGGGCAGCGAGGAGGGCGTATAGCAAGCTCACTACCCTGGCCTTAAGGAGAACAGACTTTGGCCTCTTCAGGGAGCTGCTTAGCAGACTACCATGGGATAAAGCCCTGGAGGGAAGAGGGGCCCAAGAAAACTGGTTAATATTCAGGGGTCACCTGCTCCAAGCTCAGGAGCAATGCATCCCAACAAAGAGGAAGCCAGGCAAAACCACCAGAAGGCCTGCATGGATGAGCAAGGAGCTCCTGTACAAAGTCAAACACAAAAAGGAAGCCTACAGAGGCTGGAAGCAAGGACAGGTAGCCTACAAGGAATACAGAGAAATTTTCCGAGCATCCGGGGATCAGGTTAGGAAAGCTAAAGCCCTGATAGAATTGAATATGTCCAGAGTGTCAAGGGCAACAAGAAAAGTTTCTATAGGTATGTTGGTAGTAAAAGGAAGAACAGGGAAATGTGGGCCCTCTCTGAAAGGAAACGGGAGACCATAGAATCATCTTCTGACAGCTAATCAGTGATGTATTTCACAACTTACCTTTTAAATGTACAAAACTGGCTTTAACTTTGAAATAGAAAATACTTTTTTATTTCCTAATATTTTTAATCAAGAAAGAATAACTAGAGATCCAGAAATAATGGAGAGGCTTATCAATTACAGTAGCTACAGAGAAAACAACAGTTGAGTGTAGCTACTGAGCTGCCCAAAGACTCTTTTAACTAATTCTTAAAACTGCAACACCAAAGATTGGCAAAAGTTACTTGGTTTTGTCCTGGGTTTTTCAACATCAAACAACTGTTTGGCAGATAGGTACCCTTAGTGTAAATTCATGATATGTCCATGCTTTCCCTGCTGAAAGAACTCTCTGTCTTGATCTGGATCCTGTAACAGGAGGAACTACCTCATGGAGTTCACTACAGGGTCAGCTCCTAGAGAACCCTAAGGGCAAAGGCATTTCTTTAATACACTAATATCATTTGTTCTTCAGATCCCTGAAACCTGATGGTTCCTTTCAAACATTTGCCACTAAGAAAATGGGATTTTGTTCCTAGCTGTGCTGGGATACATGTGATAACCTATTTCAGCTTGGTCAGTGCTGTAATGCTGCACGTTGATACCTGTCCCCAGTTCATGTATGGGAAACAGTTGAGCCAAGGAAGCAATAAGCAGCAGATGGGCTAATTTGCTTTGCTTTTCAATGGAGAAAATTAGCACATGGTCTTCTCCCGGTGCTTGTGGCCGGACTGTTCTGATATCTGAGACAGCTTGTTTAAAACACGCTCATGTCTTCCCATACTACACTGGATCTGCAGTTGAAACATGCCTCATGCCTCCTGTTCCCTCCAATTCCTCCCCTGTTCTTTCTTAGAAGACTGCAAAGTATTCACATTGAGAATTTTTCTTTTATCTTCTGGCTGTAAACTAGTTATGCAGAGACATTGCAACAAAAACCTTCAGCTACCATGATGATTATGAGGAGGAGACCGATTAGGCCAATAACAATAAATAATCCTCTTACAGATAGAAAAAGATGGGGACGTATATTTCATGATGTGAAGAAAATATCAAAAGGGACCAATTATTTTCTATTTCTTACAATAAAATAAGCAGGCTCTACTGATGCATGAGGGCTTACAGAGTGAGGCAAACTAGGGATCCTCACGGTCCTCCAGTGAGTTACCCAACCCTGGAAACAAGGACATAGTACCTCCAGCACTGGCAGGCTTGTGTGAAAAACATTTTAAAAAGACTTAAAAAAAAATCAAAGCAATCACAGCAGCGAACACATCTGTTTTAAAGTTTATGCAGCCATAAGAAGTAACCTCCAGAAATCCCTACATTGGAGAATTAATCTAACTCAGAAAAAAAACCACACTACATGAACCAGGCCTTACTGCTGAGTAAACATTTCCTTTTAAAGCTGTTTGTATCTTTGTCCTGAATGCTTGCAAAAGAGGAAGGAAAAAACACTTCCATTGGCAAGATAACCTTGGTGCTTCAAGGCACAAAACGAGATTTAGTGCATGAAAGAATCAAAAGTCTATTGAAACAACTGGCAAAAGGATGAAAATTCAGTGTGAAACTCTATTTCAAGTAATTTAAAAATGTTTTTGATAATGAGAGTTGCTTTTGCTGAAGAAGCTCTCACGAAAAATATACAAGTGCCTGCTGTGGGATCATAGTTGATGACTGAATTAAGAGCTGGGAAAAAAATTGATAATGTTTCTGAGGATAACAAAACCAGTTGGATTTTTTTGGAGGGGGTTGGAATATGAGACAGTAGCAAGCTTTTGGCAGTCCACATCTATTTGTTTCTACTGCCTTGCAGGAGATGCAGCTGCTTTTCTAGATTAGGAAACGTGGTAGAGAGATTAAAAATCAAAGTGGGAACAGATTTGTATCAGCCCAGATTGAGAAACATCTATTTAAGGATCAGGTAGTCAAGCTCCGAAATTGCTTATTTCTCTCCAGTGCCAGTAATGGAGGCCCAGGTGATTATCCCAAATGCAGGTGTCTTCCATAAGGACATCAAAAGGAAAGTGAGATAAATCCCACTGTATGCATCATAGCACATTACAGGAGCAACTTTTACGTGTCAGCTGGGGACTGCTACCATTCTATTATCAGCCCCACTGACAGGGGGACAACGTCTTCCCACTCACCAGTTCAATGGAGAAGGGGAAGAAAATCTCTACTTGGAGATACCTGCCTACAAATATTTGCATACTAACACATAAGCAAAGCTATAAGTGAGATTTGATCAGATATGACATGATGACTTAAGAAAATCTGAATTTCTGTGTTCTCAGAGTGTAGTGTTGTGCCTTGATAAGATGCTGTTCCTCGATAGTAAGTCTTGACATGTCATTTTTGCTTTTTTCCTCGACTCTGTTTTTTACATAAGTTATTTCTTACGAGCTTGTAGGTGCTAAGCAGAAGTAATTTCTTACATCAAATTAGGTATTTTATCATACCTGCTGTGGACAGCTGATTTTGATTTTGCATTTCCTCATTCTTGCTGTAGTTTTCAAAAATCCTCAATTTAAAATATGTTATTCCCGTATTAGTAAAAGTAAATAACATACTTTTTATCATTTCCTTCTTTTATACCTTTCTGACTGGGATGTTGCTAGGCCATTATTTTGATTTGAAGAGCAAGGCCTACTGTTGATTAAATGAATCACACCAAAACTTGTGAGATGCTACAAAAGACTGAAAAAACCACTGTCTATGCCACATGATACATTCAATGTAATATCTGGGTTTGATCAGATGCATCCTCACACTGCATAACTTTTACTTATAAATGCAGACTTAGAGCAAAAGTTTCTAGAATGCCACTTTGGTTACTGCCAGTATATGGATCTCAGGTCTCTAAGAAACAGCTTTTGCTTTACTCAGGTGCAGTTGTGTCAAAACAGTTATACTGAAGGCATATGTGCTACCTTTTTGGATGTGACAAGATGTTGGAATCCTGTGTCTGTAGCTATACTGGCCTCTCCTGAGGGCTGCTGGGTGGTGGCACAGCCACAGTTGCCAACTCCGGTGCCCTGTGAAGCAGTTTAGCGTCATGGGACTGAGGTTATGCATGAGTAGCCCAATTTAATCTGCATTTTTTCTGGACCTGCATCTTTGGAAACCAGCTGAGGTTTTAGCAAAATTCACAGCTAGACACTTCTTTCCCCTCTCTGAAATCTGAGGTTTGTTTTTGTTTAACAGTTTATCATTATTCCTAATTATCTAGTAATGGGTTTCCAATTACTCATGTATATTAGAAGTAATATGCAGAAACCCTCCTTTTACTTATTCTGCATTGATACATTTGCATTTTAGTTTTGCATATGTGTGCTTCTATAGCACTGAGAACCTACAATAGGCTTACGCCAGGATCATTGACTGTCTGATTAGTAATAATTACACATTCTCTTCAGCAGATTATTCAGTCTTAATTCTAATACCAAATAGCTGTTATAGTGGAATAACCATGTCCATTGCTGACAAATGGACCAAGACTTCCTCACTTTTCCTGCATGGTTTTATGAGCACATCTATTGCACTATCCTTATGAAAATGCCTGCAATTTATTTTCATCGGGACACTTAATGCTCCCTTACGAACACATGGTAGAACATGGAAGGAAAGTGAGATCTGTGTATTTTGAGGTAGAATCAATCATGTCTTATTAACCATATAAATGTTAGAGGTCTTGTCTAAGCCAGTCATGAGGCCAGTTAGGTGAGGCAGGATTGTTCAGACAGTCCTTCATTTATCTTAGTTTTCTATTTTAAGATTGAATGAATCTGAAAGTGGTTGTCTCTCTCCATTGCTTATAGAAAGAAATTAGAAGCCAGATTTAGACTAGGAGCCTAAGTTTTATGTGGCTAAAGGTGGGTGAAATGAATCCTAATCCTGTGGTCTTCCAATTGCAAGTGGTAATCCCTGGATTACGTAGTTTAAGAAGTGAATGACTACTTAGAGCTTTCTCACCATCATCAAAATTTCTTGGAATTTCAGAGTAACCAGACAAGTGGATCATGTATTCTTATGTCTGCATAGCAGACTGGAGGAGTGATCTGAAGGCATTAATAATTGGTTTATGCAGAAAAAAACTGTATGTACAAAAGTAATTGTACTTCCTTACCCTTGTTGTTTGTTCTGTGAACTGAATGAGGCTCAGGTAATGTAAATAAGGACATCTGTAACATGAATGCACAAAAAGACTGATTCAAGGCTGTATCAGCAAACCGAAATATAGCATGTTCTAACTGTAAAATCCCCAATTTCTCAATTTAGATGTTTTTTATGTGTGGCTAATTAACTTAAGCTGTGGTGCTGCTGATACAACAATGCAGCTTTTGAAGCAGAACTAATACTACTGCAAGACAATCTGGGGTCGGTGTTGTGCTCCTGCGTTTCCAACAGACTCATACACATGGCAGACTCCCCCAAAATGTTCTTCATTGTGATTTATTAACCTTAAGTGTGCTCACTCCAGCCAGCTGGCTGTTCCTCATCATTGCAATGGGTCAAATGCAACTTCCTCTATTTGGACCTTCTTCATAGCAAATTTTTGATGTGGCTACTATTTTATCTAAGCAACTTGTGTGTCATCAATATATAACTCAGTCCTAAGTCTTATTTGGCTTTAACAGAGACTATTTTAGTAATTGTAAATTTACAAGAAGAACATGGTTTTCGTCATTCTTGGTGAAACATCAACATTTGCTCTTCTTGCAGAGGAAGGCAAAAGAGGCAGCAAAGTTTGACATGAATACCTCAGTAATGCTTATGGTATATTGGGAAAATATGTCTGTATGAATAGAGAGGATAACAATTACTGCTAATAGCTAAATGTGAGACACAATACAGAAGCTGAAAGAAAAGGCAAAATAGCGGGAATTCACAACTTGTTTCCTCTGAGTTACATTTAATTATAATATTCAAGAGGCGCTTCAGAAATCACCCTTTCCATGAGTTTACCAGATACTCACCTAAACACAGACACTTCATCATCTGACAGTAGGAGATAATTCTACCACTCAAAAGAATTTCTATTTTTTAGCCTTAATTATGTTCATAATAGATCAAAAGAGTCAGAGATAGAAAACACTGTTCAGACATTTAGGCCACTTCCTGGGGAGCAAGAGTGTTCCATAAAACCTTATATGGCCTTTTTCTGCCCTGCTTTGGAAAACTCCATGTGGCTGGTCAGCTGCCTTTTGAGAAATATTCCACAGCATAAACCAGCTCTCCATCAATACAATTTACTTTTTCTTTTATGTAAATTGTCTCCTTCTGCCTTTCAGGCCTCCATGCGTTGCTCTTCTGTTGTATTAGATGGTTCTTCCCTCTGTTTAATGCTAGTCCTACCTCATTAGTTTCAGTGTGTGGTTAGCCATGCTGAAAATAAGTGGTAGTTTTCTTTGTAAATAACTATGTAGTGGGGGTAAAAATCGAGAAAATTGCTTGGTGTGAGTTGCAGGGAAATTCAGACTAATAATGATGCACCTCCACAACCATCTCGTAAGCAGACGCAGCTTCAGAGTAGGTTTGAAATCAAAACATAATGGATAGTAGGAATAAACCAAACAGCAACATAAAAACCTCCTCAGACTGAGGTCCTTAAATTTGGTTTCTCTATCCTGATTAACATAAGCCATCAATAGTAACGATTAATCAAGGTTTAGCTCTTAGGTTGGTAAGTTGCCAGGAAAAATGTACTATTTACTTGAATTCGTTATGTTTATCTGTCTGTTTTTATGATGTGATCAGCTTGTTTAAAGGAAAGAATTTGTCAAAAGCTTGAAAACATACAGTTTAAGTAGGTATTTATTTGACATTCTTATCCCATAGAGCCTCCTACTAGAAATGCAATCTAATTCATTAAAGTTCTGAACCACAGAAGCATAAAATGATGTTGGAACAAAATCCCATAGTACTAACCAGTGTTTGTGAATGACTAATGCTGTTAGGGATATTTCCTGTCATTATCTGCTTGTGAAGGAGACTGAGTGGGATTTCTTCAGATAAAGTACTAAGCCTCTCTACACAGAGTACCGGCCTGATGCAGTGAGTGGTATTAAAGGAAAACAGAGCTGAGATTACCTTGTGTGGAGTGCCATTTTTTACTGTTGTCACTATTTAAAGTATTGTAATGGTTTTAGTGACAGTTGCTTAACCCTCTGTATATAGAACATTTCATCTCATATAACAGCCTTTATACTCTGAAATAACGTGTTTGAAGAAGCTTATTTGACCATTTCATTTACAAATAATTGGCATTTTAGTCTGATAACATTTAGAATCTTCACTAGCCTCATTAATTTTGTTTCAGTTAATTTAAATATTTCAGTGCAGCCTAAAGCCATGTTGAGTTTAGCTGTGATTTCTTATCTGACACATCAATTGTGGCTAAGCTATTCAGATTTAGAATAGAAGATCTTCCGAGGAAACAGAGAAACAGCTTGAACCTCTTTGGAATGTCTGTGTGCTCTAATACACTAATGTCCACCAACTTCTTGGAATTTTATTTTCATTATTATTGTAATTAATTTTCCTTTAAAGAGAATTATCAGACTCTCAACAGCTTTGTGGAGAGTTGGATGATGCCTATAGAGATGGAAATGAGAGAATAGACCCAGTAGCTTTGCATATATCCTATAGGCCAAGAACGTCTCACTCTGTCACTATAAACACTATTTCTTGGTCAGAATTTAATTTTGACCAAATATGCCACATTTCAGAAGAGAGTTAAACATCTAGATTTTGTGTTTTGTGATCACTGAATACAGTATGACATTCATTAAAATATCCTGACGCCTCATTTATGGCAAAATACCATTTACAGTAAAAATATTTTTTCCTAAAAAATCTTCAGTTTAAATATTGTTTATTGTTCCTAAAATCAGGACTTGGGTCTTCAATTGTTAAAGTCAGTAGGAATTTTTTTATAAATTTTTGTATCAGTTTAGTGACTCATTCTTTACCCTCTGAGTTGATTTATTTTTTGTAATAAATTTCTCAGTTTAAAATTTAAAAATGTGCTGAAAAGTTTCTACTCAGTATGTTTTCAATAAATTCTCAAATGCCTATATTAAGCTTTAAGTCAGAAGTTACATTTTTGTACTTTTTAAGACTAACACTTCATAGTGGTTAATGTATGTATGTTTTATATGTATATATATAAAACCAATATCTATCCATATATAAATGATATATATATATAAACCCAATATCTATCCATATATAAATGCTCTAACATTTGCTTTTGGCTGCCCTTCTGGTGTAAATCTGTGTCATCACAGAGGACTCAGGGAGCTGCACTGATGTGCTGGAGGTTACTCCACTGACCTGAGGCATTTGATTCACTGACCCCCTCCTCTGACTCCTACTTTGCTGTATAAAACAACTGAGACAAATCTCCTTGCTTTCTCTTTCTCCAGGCTCCAATTGTTGTTAAGAAAACTGGCAGTAAAACATCACTGACAGGTTGGTAAGTCCTTTTGGTTTAAGTTATTATAATTTAATATTTTCAACTTACTATGTTTGAATGTTTGTTTTTCTTGGATTGTTCTTTTAATAACGTAATAAAATTCAATTTAATTCAAACATTGATTCAATTCGTTGTAATACCAGCACAACATTCAATCATGGTTTCAAAAGCAAGTCTTTACCTTACAAACAGATGTCCACACTACAGGAAAATGGTTTAGCTTTTACTTTCTTCCTTTGCACCATACCTCAGTTTTAGGTCAATTGAACGTGTCTCTGAACATGTTGGAAATGAGGCCGCGTAACTTCTCTCAGTGGTGTGGTTCATCTGTCATTCCTAAAATTCATACTCTGTACTGGCAGAAATATATGTGGTGTCAGCACCACGGTACATATGCAGAATTCTAAATCTGATGGTTTTTAGAGATGTGGTTGAGGTGTCAGGATATTTTTCAGGGTCAGGTTGTCTTCTGTCCAAGTCAAAGGAAAGCCTTTCTGTTCACTTCAGTGATAGCTGGGTAATTCTGTTTTAAAGTTGACACAAAATTTGCTGAGTGTTAACGTATTTATTTATTATACTGAAACTATTCCTACTATCTCTGATAGAAATTTTCTACTGGAGTTAGAACTGACAGATTTAGGCATTTATCACTATATTGTTTTTACTGTGTTTTGTCGTATGTTGATGTAAAGGAAAGTGAAATATAGACCATTAAACTGTTATCTTATTATTTGACAGAAACAATCTTTTAAAAGCGTAGAAAATGAAATAATTAACAATAAATGAGAAACTGCACAAGTATTCATGAATTTTTTTCTGCAGATTAATATACAATACTGTATGTTACCATACCAGGGTACAAAAATACTATTTTAAGATGCTTTTGCACCTATAACTTGAGGTATCTGTCATCATAAGATGCTAATTCAAAAAAATTTAATTTGCTATACAAGGAGAGACCGTCAAATCAGTTTGCAAAATATTTGCATAAAATAGCATTATTTGACTTTGCTGTGAAAAATGTACTCCATAGTAAGTGAATGTCAGAGAAACAAAACACGTGCAACATGTTATACAAAAACCATAGATCTACTTCTATGAAATTGCTTCAATTAAGGAGCATTTTTATTTGAAATTTCTATTGTTTTATTCGTCTGTTTAGAGCTCTTTTACTAGTGAAATGACTGATGAAGCCAGTCAAGGAAATCAAAGGAATAAAATTATATGCATATTAAAAAATAAAGTGAAAAGGAAGGTAACACACGTGGCTGTATTAAAACACATACAGAAATGTCATCAGGAAGATGCTGTTTTAACCTTTTTTCTATTAAGTTCAGTATCTATACAAAATTAGATTGCTATCTTAAACTCATGGTGAGAAAGGATTATGTTTATATCAAATTATTGAATGATAACAAGAATGGGTGCTCACCATGCATTTTTAAATGCATTGTTCTTTCTGTTTTCCTAAAAGGGAATCATTATGATTGAGCTGTATCACATAGCTAAATTGAATTTTTTTTTGCTTACATTGTGTACAGAGCTAGAGCTGGCAAACATTTTCCCTCATGGCAGTCCCAGGTTAGCAGAATCCTATTTTATATGCTGAGGAGGCAGCTGTAGGAAATGTCACAGTTCGTTTTTGGGAAATCATACCACTGACCAGAAATCAAATCAAGCAGTGAATAATACAGTGTTATTGACTTGGTGTCTGCCTCTCCAGCCTCTACTGTGTTCACTTCCACTTTACAGGCAGGTACTGGGTCCCAATGCAGCTGCGGTACCTTTATATGAGGAAGCTATTCCCCTGGAAAACAGTTTACAAAACACTTTAGGAAGGAACAGAAAATGTTGCCAAAACCAGAATCAGAAAGTTCCTCTGAAAAAGTGATGTTTATATAAGGACACCAAGCCTTAATCTTGCTATCTAGTTGAATAACATCTAGGACCTGATTAGGGAGGTGTCCAAAGCTAGATGCTACAGATTGTCTCTCTTAACCTTGATTTTTCCCAGCATAATTTAAAGAAATCTGTGGCAGTGCACCATCCGAATTCTACAACCTTTACACAAGCACTTGCTGTCAAACTAGATTTTATCATCCATCTGTATTACTGAGCTAGAAAGGGCCTAGGCTGTGTTGTATGCTTTGTTGTATGTTGTGCGATCCCAACAAATGTTCACCATGGTCTGAAGAATATCACAAAGTGCAGGCTTCTCTCAGCTGGCAGCATAATAAAAATCATCCTATTTTATTAAACAAAAGAATTCAACTGCATGGAGAAGTGTGCTGTGGGGCTTGCCCTCCATAGTGGAGAACAGCCCTTGATCTATTCCATTTACTGTTGTAGGTGTACCCATAGATATAGACTTAGATAAAGGGTCAGGTCCAGGTTCTAGCCCTTGCTGTGTAACAGGTTTCTGTTATGGCTGTACTCTACTCTAGTAGTTTTAATGGTATAATTTTGTTTAAAAATACTGTAGGATTTTTGCCAATAATTTTTGTGTAGCTAGGTAACCATTTCAGCTTTTATTCCATTAGTATTTGTAGAGTTGATTTATGCTTGTTCTGCTTATTTCAGTTCTTGAAGTAGAAGGCGGCTATTCCGTATGATAAGTTAAACCTGGATTCATTTCAACTAACATGGGAATCCTAAGTGAGGAGCAAGCTCTTTTCATAGCTAGTGAGGTTAAAGAACTTTCTTCAGAGGGCAATTCATTCCACCTCTGATGTGAACTGCTCACTGGAGTTGTCTCTTCCTCCCCACTGACACCTAAGATAAATAGGACAATTCTGAGTACTTCATTCTATTAGAACTGCTCATAAACATTACACAGTGATTTGTTGTTTTAAATCATGTCAATATATACATAACACTTTCTATTTCTCTTAGTATCTATTTGAACATTGTCAGCTTTGTACATCTTCTTTAAGGCATTTGTAAGTTCATGTTGGAACAGAAACTTGCACTTTCTTTCAAAATGGATTGACTCAAGAATCATATTGTTCGTTTTGTGTAAAGGGTGAATGATTGTGTTTTCTTCAGATAGCTTAACCTCTGCAAAGCAATTTTGAGTATCATACTTTAACAATTCACCAAATGTAAGATGAAAAGAATAAAATTAAAGTTTTTGATACATCATTGATAACATTTCAGCTTAAAATATTAGAAAATATTTCCATGAAAAGAAAACACTAAGGTTTGAAACTAGTTTTACTGAAAGACTTAGGACTTTTATAGCCTTCTGTGATATTTTTCAGAAAGAGAGGGAATTATTTTTGTGATCATGATGAGTTCTAGTATTCTAGTGTTAACCTTGACCCATCCACATCCAGTTTTCTGTTTGTTTGTAACTTATTTTCATCCACTAAAATATATTCTACATCCCCATGTAGATGGAGATGTAGATTTGCCAATCATTTGTTAATAAATTAACATTTTGTCCCTTTGATAAAAGCTTTGAACAGTTTCATTGCTAACAGTTCAAAATAATAAAATTTTAGGGTAGATAATTCCAAGATGAGTAAACACAAACTCAGGCATTCAATTTCAAATATTTAGGGGGGCAGAGACTTCTGGAGATCATCTGTTCCAAAGCTGTACTCAGCTCAAGACTAACTTCAAAAACAGATCTGTTTGCTCAATGTCTTGTCTAGGTGAGGTTTTCATATCTTCAGGGCTGGAGATACCATGTCTGATGTGGGCAACCTTTTCCAGTGTTTCATCACTCTCATTGTGAACAATTTTTTCCTTATAGTTGGTTGAAATTTCTCTTGCTTCAGCTTGTCAACATTGCCTCTTGCCTTTTCACTGTGCATCTCGATGTGGAATCCGACTCCACCTTCTGTATAAACACAGTGAATTCTACTCCCATTGTCTATAAGCTAGATATCAGAATAGTTATCACAACCAACTTTGAAATCCTTTGACAGGAAAAATGCTATTTCTTAAAATAAGATATATACACAGAGATTTTATTTATAAATAGAATCAGGTGATTTTCTGATTCTGCAAGCATCTATGAACAGAATTCATGAGTGATCCAAACTACATTAGGGATGATGAAGAAACATATAATTTTAACCTGCTAAAAAAGCAACATTAAAGAAGAATCAAATCAATGCTGTGATACACAACCTTCTGATACTCAAAATGACTTTACAAAGCAGTTGCCTACCCTACACAGTACATTCAAGAAGGGAAATAATGTAATAAACTGGTGGCAACTCAGAAGATACAAGTTCAGTGCTGTGTGTGCATTTGTAAATCTATGTTAAGAAGTGGAAGTAGATGTTGTATCTTGCTGCTTCTTTGTCACATCCACAAGCACTAGTGAAAAGAGAAATAGTTAGTGGTATCTGACATAAAAAGTGCAAGATGCAGCAAGTGAATGCTGAATCTTACCACTGAAAAGCAACAGCAAACAAGTCTATTGATCAATGTATATGAAATAGTGTTTACTGTGCAAAGTGGAATAATGTAGTTTGGAAAAGAGAAAATACCAACTTTATCTGGTGTACTTATTTCCACTAATTTTAAAGAAGCAAGGATAGTTGATGTATAGATGCAAACCCCATTTGGATAACATGACGATCTACTAAAAATTCACAGTCAATTTTGGGATGGGGCAGAGCTCTCTGAGATGGTGTCTCTGTCCCAACTTGCCAGCACTGCAGTTGTTGTAAAAAGCCCAGGATGGGTCCTTTGCACTTCAGTTTGACAAGTTGGAAAATGGGTATGCCATTTGAAGTAAATGCTCCTGTACTCCAAATCATGCTTTTTCTGCCTTTGAAAAAGTTGTCAAATAATCCATATTTGCTGCCTTTCTAGCTAACCTGAAAAATCATGTCTGTCAGGCTTTTTAGAGACAAGACTCTCTAAAATTAGTCTCTCTAAATATTGTGAATTCAGGAAATTTATCTGGATGAATTTCAGTCTGGATGACTGAGATTTGTCCAGAATCCATTCTAGTTTTGAAAAAGTTGGGTGCCCAGTGTGTTTTATACATGACTTTCTTTTCTGTGAATAGCTTAAAATATAAATGTAAATAATATTTCTGGATTTATAAGCAAGAATCCAGTCCAATAGCATTCTATGAAACAGCTAAGTAAACTCTACTGTTTCCTATGTATATATTTTATTTGAGATGGGAATTTAACATTATACTGGGAAGATAATAGAGCATTTAAAATCAAGCTGGAGATCAGATACATTCAGAGAGGTCTAGAAAAACTATACAGTTTTTGTCTGATCTGTACTGTGGTTGATCACTATATCTGAATTGTCAAGATAAGACATAAACCTTGCAAGAAATAAGTTTTTAATATTTGGAAATCCTGGTTGTTGCTTGGGGTGTTTTTTGGGATAGGGGTGTTTGGTTGGATACTTTTCCATTTTCCCCCCCCTCAGCAGCTTGTTGTCTAGAAAACTGTAAATCAGGAGTACATAACATTGTATTACAGAAGTCCTACCTGAATTTAGGGTCCCAATGTCTCATTAAGTAATTAATTCTCCCGAGGGGAGGACTAGTGGGAACACAAAGAAAAAATGACTTGCCTGAGATTAATAGAACAAACTAGAAGAAAATGCTGAAAACTCCCGAGGCTTAGTCCCAGCTTCTGCTACCTTTCATGTTACTTCACTTTCTGTTGCATGACCAGGACTTGTCATGACTTATGCTTCTAATAAGTTAAGGGAGGATTTGTAAAACAGACATCAGAGTTAGGAAGAGCTACAAACTGAAAAATAAATCATTTAATATGATTCATTAGGACTTTGGATGTCCAACAGGGGGTAAGTTTCCACACAATAAGGTTTTAAATAAAACGTAAAATTGGCTGGGTCTTTTGTCATCACTGGAAGCCACCATTATTCATATACTGTTAATGAGTATAATTTATGATAAGGCAGAATAACACAGCATGAAGTATTCTTGCCTAAGGCACCAACAGGCCTTGTGATGCTCATGTAACAAGGTAATTTTGGTGCAGCTCATATAGTGTTTGTGACGACAAATCCTAATTTGATATGATTGTTCTGTGTTATGAAAGAATAAAGCTTAACTGAAATGATAGACCCACAAGATATTTTGACTGTAAGATTTGTGTGGTTTTTTTCCTGGTGTTCTCTCCATAACTTCTTTCATATCTGTTTAAAAAGCAACAAGATGTTGGAAAATATAATCCCAGTAACAAGCAGTTATATTTTATCCGTGCTTAGTTTAGTATGTAGTGTTACACCTTTAATATGGAAATAAGTCTGGGAAAAAGAATTTTTTTCACTGGCTTATTTTTAAATCTTCCTTTGTGGTCATTCTCCAGCCTGTGAGATTTGAATTAAAACAGATCTGTGAGTAGCACCAGTGCTTTAAAAGTTACCCAGGAATTCTGGTCCATGGGTAGCCATGCGCAAAAGGAATTATAATTGCAAAGTGCAGAATGAACACTCATCACAGCCTAGTTTCACCCTCATCCCTCATAAACTATAGAAAATATATTAGCAACTGAACTAGATGAACTAGACGAATGAACTGGAACTCTAATCTGTTCTTAGGGATGCCAGATTATGGTAATCACACTACTGCAATTTGCCTGGGTACGTCCCACCCAACTTTAGGCACTACATTGAACTCCCTTAAATTATGACTGTAGTACCTGTTATTTATAGGCATTGGAGAAGGGTGATTCAGCCCATGTTAGATCTCAGTCCTCTTGTGGAACAAGATCCTCTGAGGATCAAAGGGTAACTCAGGCTGGAAAGGAGCTCAGGAGGTGTCTAGTCCAATCTCCTCTTCAAAGCATTGTCAACCCTGAATTCAAACCAGGTTGCTCAGAAAGAGAATTGAAAGCCTCCAAGGAGGGAGACAGGGCCAAAAAGCCTTGCTGAAGACAAGATAAATGACAGCCACTGCTCTCTCCTCATCCAGAAATCCAGACATTTTTGTCATAGAAGGCAATCGGTTGGGTCAACTGTGAGTTATCCTTGGCAAATCTATGCTGACTGCTCCTGATCACCTCCTCCTTCACGTGCAATGAAATGGGTTCCAGGTGGATTCACCCCCATGGTTTTCCCAGGGGCTGGAGTGAGGCTGACCAGTTTGTGGTTCCTTGCATTGTCTTTTCAACCTTTTTTGAAGCTTTGTGCAGCATTTGCCTTTGATTTTTTGTGGAAAAAAATAGAATGACAAGGTTTCCGTTTCAAGATATTTTGGTTAAATATTAAATATTGTAATTCTCTCACTCTCCAAAACTGTACTTTACTGAGATTAAGTACCTCAAATTTTAATTTTCCAGTTTCCATTTTCAAGAATGTTTTTGTAAGGCATTTGTCAAGCAGAACTCCCTCAAAATAGGTATCATTATTAATGTACTTCAACAAAGTGATCAGGTCACCTTTCAGCCTTCTCATTAATAAGCTGAATAAGCTATGCAGGACCTTGAAAGCAAAGGCAAGAAGTTTGAACTTGGTGTTTAAACAGCTGTTTTGATGTTCTTTAGCCATGTCTTAATCCTATTTCCAATGACTTTCAATATGTATTATTTGTAAAATTATTAAAATTTATTCCTCAGTTATGCTGACTTTTCTTTGATGGCATGAAAGGCATGCAAGATTACCATTTCTATTAATTGACTTTAATAAAGAATTTCTACAGACACTAACCAGATAATGATAAAATTGCATCAATTTCACTGTCACATGCTGCATTTTAAGTGATGATGCATTTTCTCTCTGGTTTTGTATTATCAATACCATGTATTTACATCAAGACAATCCATAAGGGTCCTAGTGGAGATAAGAGGCCTAAAATATGTAGGTGTAATAATGAGCTCCTACTCACAAAGACCTCTTGGTCTAAACAGAAAAATCAGACAAAAGTTGGGGGAAAAAAAAAAACATTTCTATGTCCATTTTTAATTGGGAAAAAAACCAAAACACCTCAGAGAGACAATAAATAGTACGACTGAGGTCATGTAGGTAGTATCCTGGAATCCTTTTACTAGTGTCTTCATCCCAAATGAATTTATCCCTTTCACTGAAATTACAAAACTAGCAATTTAACAAATAACCTCATTGTGTATTCAGAAGTACTTTAATATAAAGAAAAAAAAAATCCAGTCAGTTCTCATCCTGTGTATTTGTAACACTTTAAATAGACTTACAATGAAAATGGAAAAGTTGCCTACTTACAGGTAAAGGATTGATGACTGCGATTAAAACAGGAAAATCTCTTCATTGGTCATTTGCAGCACTCTTTAGTCAAACTAATGACTTAAAGGATCTTACTAGAAGAAAATTTAATGCAGGATTTTTATCAGAGGTAAAAGGCAGCACTTTAAGAAGTAACAATTACAGACCGGTAACAGAGGACTTTGATGTATCACATATTACTGTTACATGATGAAGGGATTAATAATAACAATAATAATATCATAATGCAGTAGGACAAGCGTAAGCTATAAATAACAAACACATTAATTTCCAATGAGGTGGGAATGTAGATGGAGGTATTCAATAAGAAATAGTGAAATACAGTATTACAGTATTCAGGACTTCAGTGCAGAATCTGCTCAAGTAGAAATGCTCAGTTGTAAGGAAACACAAACTGGGAGGATCGTGGTATTTTCTTTTTGATAAAACTATACAAACTGTTCATTTGTTAAAGAGGCTAGAGGAACAATTACATTGGTTAAAAATGCTTATGGAATACTTTTAAAAATCTGTATGATAACTGGCTAATATTCAGTGTATTATCTAATACAGTCAGGCATCTTAAATGATACTGCATAACTCAAGGAAGGGAAAATCAGCATGTGGTTTCTCCTAGAAGCTCGTGTGAACTTTGTCAGAAACTCAGCTCACCAGAAGATTAAACCCATTTGCTGTAATACTTAAATTATCATGGAGTATTAGTGCCCATGAATATTACTAAGTCATTCATTGTGTTTATACTAGATTAGAAACAATATCAATTCCCCTCAACTACTTCCTTTACATAAAAAAGTTATATGGCATTTCCAGGAATACCAGGTGTAAATCCAGTTCCCCTTGAAGCTGACAGCACAGGTTGATTGTCATGATGCTCCGATCTCATTCCGAACTGTTCCAGTAATACATGTATTAGAAGGCTTGTTTGCGAACATGTTGTATATGTGTCACTAATTACTTAGAATTAAATACACAGGTAGATTTGTGTCTCATGTCATGCTTCCATTGCACTAGACGAGTGCACTCATTGCACCACTGCAAAAGGCTGCTGGGAAAGTTTTTTTTGATGCTCATGCAGTATCTGCTGATATCTGAGTTGACAGCAGTAAAAACTTTTGCCAAAATTACTAAATTGCTATAGGAAGACAAAAAAAACATAGAAACCTAAGAAACTTTGGTGAGGAGACCTTTGAGACCAAGACTGTTTTATAGCATCCCATTTCAAAAAAACGGTATTATGAAATGTTACAGCTAAATGCAGACCAGACTGTGACAATATGTCATGGCATATCTTGAGTGTCAATTGTTTTCTCCTTTGGGAAGTAGAGCAAAAAAGGAAGCATTTTGTGTGCCATCTGTTTAGCGTGATCCTACACTTGTTGCATATATCAACCATACGACCAGTCCATGTATGTGCCAGAAGAGATCACTCTTTTCCAATGCTCAATAGATTGTGCTTTAAAAAGAAGTCTCCACAGCCTTCCTTTAACAAAAAATTTTCTTGAAATAGATTGCATACCTCTACATTTTATGCCTATCTACTTTGGTCATTGAATTCATGCCTCTAAATACGTATCAGTAAGGCAATCTTCTTCCATTGGAATGTGTTTCACCTTGCTAAACTAACAACTACAAATATGATTAATCACTTTTCCCTCGGGGTCATTTATTATGAATGGCTCATGTAGTTACTACATAGAACATCCTTCTAGGGTGGTGTGATAAAATGATAGCTTTTACAAATTGGATTCTTGCTTGGCTGGTGCCTACTGCCACTACCTCCGTGAAATTGCATGGCTGACTATTGCAGACTGCAATATTTTGAGAAACTGTCCAAATATCTAAAAAAACCCACCAACAATCAAAACCCACAAAAAATCCAAACAACAACAAAAAAAACCACTCCAAAACCTTCATCAACCAAAAGTTTCTATACTATCAGCTAGTCTTAAGACAACCTCCTCATCCACTGCATTTTATAATTGCAAAGGATAAGACAATGTAACCAAAACATTGATGCAATTTAGCTACCGTAAAAGTTCCGTTGTTTTAGGAGTGCTACTGAAAAATATTTTCCAACACAGAACACTTTAATTTGGGAAACACGACTGTGAAAGGATAATATTCTTCTTTATGGGAAAACAAGCAGATGAAATTACACTTCTGTCTCTAAGACATCGCAATAGACAAGAAACATGCACGCCTACAAAACCAGTCTATTTTGACCAAATTCACCAAATTCCTTCCAACTCCTGAGAAGTTGCTTGAATCTGATGGAAGTGATGTGTCCATTGTAATAAGACAGATCTTGAGAATCAGTACAGTAAGCACCTGTGTTTTTCTGTATTTTTTTTCTTGCACCCCCTTTTTGCTTTTGAGTCATTATCTTCCCAAATATAATTTTTGTTGGAATATTTTTCCTCATTCATAAAAAACTTTATATTTTATTCAAATGTGCTGAAGGAGACTTCCATAGAATCGAATGGCATTAGTGCACCAAGCTGGGCTGTACCAAACTGGCAAAGTGAAAACTTAAAAAAGTTTGTTCTAAAGAGTCTCTCCAGGGACAAGTTACTGTAAATGTTTGAAAGGTTTCCTCAGGATATCACATCTCTGAAGGTTCGACTCTTTGTCTTTGAGGCAGTAACAAATAAAATGCAAACTGCCAATGCCTGTGGCCTTCTTTCCAAAGTAAATCAGTTTTTGATTAAGTGAAATGAGAATAAAATCAATGCTTGAGGAAAAACTAAAAAAAAAATTAAAACGACATCTCTAAAACCCACTAATGTTTGTATTCCCAACACAAGAAGTTTTTACATAAATTAATTTCCTCTGCTACTTTAACTGTAAATCTGAAATATTATATTCATTGGAGTAAATTAAGGCATAATGCATGTCCTTTCAGTTCGTTATGACCTTGTCTTGACTTCCTTTACATTTCTTAGAAACATCCTTATAACAGCACTTAAAGCTCTTTAATAATAGCAAACAGAAACTTTCATGCCATTCATGCAGTAAAAGTCAGAAATATGTAGAAATTTTACTCAGCATGAAATAAAGAAGGATAAAAAATATCCCACTGATTTCAGACCTCAGTAGAAGTTTAAACTAGATGAGGTTTGCCCTCAACATAGGTCTTAATATTTTCCCAAGAATCTACATCAAATATATCAAAGAATGCAGGCTTTCAAGACCCAAGATGAACTTAAATAGGTTGGTTGGGATTGCTTTGCAATGCAAAATCAACTTTCCTTCTAACCTTTTGACATTTCTTTTCTTGTGAAAGGGATCTTTTCAGTTAGAAAACTCTAACTATAAACAAATCACAGTCCCTTGAAGTTTCTTCTGCTTGAATAGCTTTGTAGTTAGTTTAGCACCCCTGCTTTTATAGCCTGGTTACTTCTGTATTTCTGCAAGAAGAGAAAGAGGAGGTCCAAAATGAATGCATTTTCTCTGATTTTTATAATTCCTTAAGATAGTTTTTGGAATATGATCATGTCATTAATGAAAAAAACCAACCAAAACAGAAACCCCAACTCAGACCAAAATCAAAGTAGACAATTGTGTCTATCTCCATACACTTTCTAAACTCATCAGTAATTTAAGTCATCATAAGAAGGCATTAACTTCTGGAGAGGCCCAGCTCTCTGAAAACCTGTTATTTGCTACAAAACCAGTGCTGAAATGTGTAGTTACTTCGGTGAATATTACCCAATGCATCAGTGATTCTTTTCAATATGTTGGCTTTTCTAGAACAATTCAACATATTTCTGTTTAAAAATACCAAAAAGCACTTATAAATGTGGATACTGAATGTTCCTCAGGGGTTGGTATGGGACTGGCACTGTTGTTGGCATCATCTTTGTTGGCAACATGGACAGTGGAACTGAATGCACCCTCAGCTAGTTTGTGGTGTGGTCAACATGCTGGAGGGAAGGGATGCCATCCAGAGGGACCTGTACAGGCATGATAGGTGGGCCTGTGCGAACCTCATGAAGTTCAACAAGGCTTTTTGCCTTGCGTTGCACCCAAAGCTGTCCCTTCTCCAGACTGAACAAGCCCACCTCCCATGGCATCTCCACACAGGGCAAGCACTCCAGCCCCAACCATCTTGGTGGCCCTTGAATGAATTCACTCCAACTTGTCAGTGTCTTTCCTGCACTGGGGTGCCCAAAAGTGGATGCAGTGTCTACACATAGTCTCACAAGTGCTAACTATGGAGGTATAATTCCTTCCCTGGATCTTGTGGATCTGCTCCTGCTCTTAGAGCCCAGGATGCTGTTATTCTTCTTTGCTGCCTGGGAACACTGCTGGTTCATGCCCCAAGACTTTTCTGCAGAACTGTCATATAGTCAATCCTCAACTGATAATATTTGGGAGTCAGGGGTGTTAAATTCTACCATATCCAGGACTTCACATTTGTCCAGGCAAACAGTTAAATATATAGGAGTGGTGAAAGCTCTTCTGTAAACAGTAAAGCTTTTCTGTTATAATCTTGAAGTTTTGTCATCACCTTAGTTAAATCTGTTTAAAGCAGATTATATAATGAAATTTTATCTCACTGTTTCTTATTGTTGGTGAATTGTTTAAGTGGAAGACAGGTAAGTGAAATAAAGGACATTTAGTGGCAGAAAAGAATGAAAACGTTAGAGGAGAAATCAAGTAATATAATAGTGTCTTAGGAAAAGATTCTTGGAGTGTCAGACTCTGGAAATCAACACAGCAATATACGAAGACTATCACTATTTCAATATTTCATTGTTGAAATATTGCCCGGGATCTTTATAGATTTTTCCTGATTTCATCCTTGGGAAATGAAAACTTGGTATACTGGAGAATTTTTGCTTAACAGAAGGTCTTGTTTTATAAGACCTATTCCAATGATGTCATATTCTTGTGCAATAATAGATACACTTTATGAACTGCTTGGGTGAGCTGTATTAGAAAATGGCTCATCCTGCATTAAATGCTCCAGGTCCCATTAAGTTCGCTCTCAGAGATGCTCACGCATGCCTTCACTGGCTGCTCTGTCTGAAATTTGGAAGCAAAAAAGCCAATCAAGCCTGAAAACTGTTCATGGCAAAAATCAAGAATGTAACTGTACTACTCTAAATTTCCTTTTCTTAGCAGTATAGGTATATTGTACATTCAGGGGAGAAAAGACCCATGCACAAATAATCAATATTTGACATCATGGATGTGCCTGTGTATTTGCTAAAATTTCAGTCCCATGGTTTGATTAAGTCCATTAGTCATCATTATTGGTTTTCTGCAAGCACATATGGAAATAAAGCAGAGTTTCTGTAACACTGACAGAAACCTCACACGGAAGTTCAAATGCAGTTGATTTGAAGAGAACTGTATGTAAAAGTCAGAAATTACGTTTAAAAAAAGATATTTTCCAAAAGCCAAGTGCTTTCAGAAATCAGGCTATTGTGTTTTACTTTAGTCTGTACTCTTTTTTTTTTTTTCTTAGTCTCCCAATGGGAATTCCATTTTGATTCTGTTTTCAACATCTGTGCAAACCCCACAGAACATGCCACTTGATCAGAGATACTAGACAGCTTATATGAAGAATCAACAGGAGGATAAAACTGAGCTAGACAGCAATGTGCCAGCTAATTCAGAGACTGGTTAGTTCACCTTCATTTGACACCTTCATCTAAATTCCTCACTTCACATCCTTTTTCTCTCATCCTTTTTCCTCACATCCTTTTTCTCTCCTGTTAGACAACCAACTTAATCTTCCTTTGCTGCAATTCTCCATTTGTAAAATAAGTATAATAATGTTTATCTACCTCAAAAGGGTCTTGTGTAGCTAAAAAAAAAATAAATTACAAGAGATTTTCAGATACTGCAGCAATGGACAACACAAACCTGAGTGTGATGGAAACTCTGCTTCATCTTAAGTGTTTAAGTGTATGCCTTTTTTCTTGTGGTTTCCTAGGGAGAGGCAGTTTCCTTTGATATGAGTATACAGCCTCCGATAATAATCACAGGATTTAGGAGCATTCAGTGGTGGAAGAATACAATGACAGAAAAAAACCCGCTGCAGCTACCTCCCCTTGAAACCTTCTTTTTACATAGCAGTAGTTTGCTTTTCACTTTACCTCCAATGGATCATCACAAACTATTTCCTTGCCTTTCGAAAAGATGTAAAACATATTCCTTTGGAGTTTACTATATTCAGGAGCCAAATTTGCTATCGAATACTCTATTCTGTATATGGACTTCCACTAAGAGATCTTTATTCAGTTGATGATTGTTGCCAGTACCTTGTCTTCCTTTTCTGTGAAGAAAAGGCCTGAAGTTATTCTAAATACTTTGCTGTTGCCAAGGTGACAAAACACCAGCTAGGAAATTAATGATATTCTCTCTTGGTGTGCGTGTGAGAGAGAGGGTGTGAGTGTGTGTGTCCACTCATACGGATTTTTTAGTCAACAGGCTTCATGTACATCCAGTTTTACAGGATGAAATCTTATTCTATCATGACATCTCAAAATTTTAGATAGCATTTGTCACATTAACCCCAGCCTTAAAGCAGCTTCACTGCCCTGGTGAATGCTCCTGAGTAATGTTACAAAACTGTAGAGAACTTCTTGCATTAATATCTACATTTGCAACAATAAATACGTTTTTAAAACATATGCTATGGTGTTCATGCACTAGACTGCCCCACATACATAACACAGGCCTCCTCTGATTGCAAGCAAACAACACTAACCAGCTCCAGAGTTAAAGAGAGCAGTACTTGCACGAAGGCAAACAAGGTAACTCGTACTTTATGAAGGTTTACAATTTTATTTTTAGGATCCTACTAATTCAGTGCCACAAGATGTCAGTGCAGTTTAAGCAACAGCAGAGCACTCTCAGAACATGAACTGCACTGAAAACGGGTGAAAGAAAAGAAAGAGAACATCCACAGTTAATTATAAGACCTGTTCTCTGAGAAATGTGTCTACAAAGTGTACATGGTCTTTTCATTTTTATTTTTTTCTTTTTGACTTACTTCTGGATCATGCTCTGCATAATTACAAATATAATAAAAATAAATATAAAAACTCCAAATAAGAGCTAGTTTATATCCATGTCTGCATTTCACTTTTCTTCTAATTCAACATCTAATGGAAAAGCTGTGTCTAAATGCATTTTATTGCTCAGCAGAGCAATGTTTTCTTTTCAGCAAAATGTTGTATTTTAACGATATTTTTGCAAGCTCTGCTTTGCTTTGACCTAGTGAAAGAAAAAGGAAGAGGAGGAGGAAAAAAAGACAAAACTAGCTCACTTGTCGTAATGACACAACCACCTCACTTGTAACACGAACTAATACGTTTCCATTACAATGGCCACATATAACGGGTAGTTAATCATCAAGAAAATTCATTAGCTGAATGTCACCAAGAACCTATATACTGTAGCAAACGAACAATGGACAACAGTTTGAGCTTTAATTCAGCAGTGAGTTCCCCTCATAAGGCCGCTTTCCTCTTTATGAAATTGGGCACAAAGTTAACGGTATGATAAATGGGTGTTTGAACTTAGTAGGCTTCCTTGATTACAAAAACAGCAGTTATTACTGCATAAGTGCCAGGAAATATTTCATATTGGGCGTTGTTTCATACTCTTTTGAATACTGTATGCTTTCACAGCGGTGGAGTCATCACATGGAAAGCTGAGGCAGGATCAATCTCCCAGCCCACAAGCAGCGCTTTCCTGATTTAATCTTTTGGGCTACATGTTTCGCTGATGTAAATTGGCACTTTTGCATAATTTACAAAGCATTGAAGTGATTCACACGGCTTAGTCCTTGTCCATGTGAGCTGTAGTAGTGCTTAAAATGCTCGTACTGCTCTCAGAGAATTTGGGAACTTTGTAAATAGTATTTTTCCTTTTTTAGACTGAGAATACACCTGTATGTTTCAAAGCCACCTTATAGACAGCGCACATGGTCTGGCATAGCTCTGAAATATGAATACAAATCTCTGCCTGAAAGAATCAGCAGTTTAAGAGTAGAGATGATGTGTGTGAAATAACAGCATTTGAACATGCATGTTAGAAGCTAAATGAAGACCTGAAGGAAAAGGTTTGATTGAAGATGCTTTTGACTGCCCATGGCCTGTTTCTGTGCATACAATCTCCTTGGGTTTATAAGGGATATTTTTGTGTGTTCAGGCAGCTACAGTGTTAACCCTCCACCTGTGCCCAGCTTGCTGAAGTTTGAGCCCCCCAACTACCCTCTGAGGGGGTAGTAACCACTGCCAGCTATTCCCCTGGGGACAGGAGCAACACGAAACACCTTTCAACCAAAGCAGTGGGCACCAAACACCACTTGTGACATAACAAGGGTGTCACTATTCCCTTGGAAAGTTAGGACTCAGGTTGTACTCAACACTCTGCTTCCTCCCACCTTCTGTATTGTTTTTATGGAAAACTAAAAACAGCATGAGAGAAGTAACTGAGCTCTTGCTCTGTATCTCACTCAACATCAGCCAAACCTTGCACGACAGTGACAGCTGGCCCCAAAATGCTACCTAATATTTCTTTCCTTCTGTCTTCTGTTACATTTTTTTCCCAGATAATAAATGAATAAGTAATTTGTTTACAAGCCACTTTCTCTTTTTCTCTGCTGGGTGCTTCAGATGTCAGCATGATAGAAGAGCAGGGGATTTGCAGTACGTCTTTGTGCCTTGGCCAAGGATCTGCTGCACAATCCATTACCGCCAGGGACATTTGCATGAAAACAGGGCATCCAGCAATTGCTTTCATAGGTTCATATCTGTCCACATAGAGATATAGCCACAGTCTCAGCAGTAATAACCTCTTGTGTTGTAACCTGTGCCTTTCTCCATCTGCAAACTAGGTGGGTGGGGTTTTTTGGGAAGGTTATTTTTGGCTTGAAATACGTATCATGTTGCAGAATGCTTTTAGAGACAGAGGCAATTTTTGCTCACTAAAATTAAGTCTATATGGAAAGTACAAAAGTGATCTGAACTAACAACATCAAGGCAGAAACTGTCTTGTCTTTATATCTTATCAAATATTAAACTGAGATAGCTACAGGTAGCTAGTCAACTAATTTGATACAAACAAAAGAACTTGTGCAGTGTTTTGTTGAAGTTCTTTGTTGTTTTGTTAACTTCCAATTCTGATGACTCCTGTTATTTATTCTATAGACAAGATTAAATTCTTGTCTCTGATTTGTAATCACATGAAGCAATTTAGAATATTAATTTTTTTATGCCTGGAGCAGTAATTAGTTGTGCCCAGATGCATAGGAATAGGAATAGTATAAAGCTATTTGAATTCCATTTCTGCAGACCAGGATTTCTGAAGCCTTCCCTTTTTGTTTAATTTTGTTGTCAATAATTTAACTTCTAAAATACACCAGTAAAATACAGTGAGAGCTAGCTAGGTTTGTAGAGTAGTGAATACCTCAGAAGACTCTCCCACCCCAACATTATATAAATATGTGGAAATTATGGCTGTTGTGGGAATAAATTTCTGTGAATAGCCTCAAAAGCTATAAATCAAACTATTTACTTTAAAACTCAGGAGAACATTCTGAGTATTCTGATTTTGTCACATTCCTTAAATCAAAGTGAAGGAACACTGTTCATTTCTAATTGAAAATTTATTCATTATTATAAAATGAAGAGGTTGACAGAGATCATGGGTCAGAGAACTCTGACTGAGAGTGTAAGTCTTTATTTGTCTTCATGATGCAAAATTTCTGCATTATTTATAGGAAAATGTGCAGAAGACGTTTTTCCAGATGGCTCTCTTCACAAATAGTTTTTCTAGTTACAATATATCACACCGTTCCTCTTTATATACAAGTGATTTCTTCTGATTTATGTAGCATGGAGCTGTACTATAGAAGCTTACTGGAGAAATTTAACTGCAAGATACCCTTTGGAAATACCTTGGACAGCTCTTAATATTTTATTGGTTTAGTGGTTTATTTTCTTTAAACCAAGCGCTATTGTAATTTATCTGTTTCAAACATTACTATAAATTATTTGCATTGTTTTTGAAATAAGAAGTGACAGCTTTTTGCAGTATCTGAAAGGGAGATTGCGACAAACGCTAGCTTTTGGGAAGTAAGACTCATAAAAAATTAAGAATAATTAGTTCCTATATATGTGCTACTCAACAAGTCAGAATCTGTCCCAGGTTAAATCGGTTCTTATAATAACACCAGGCTAAATTGTATCACACTGCAGAGGACTTGGAACTGTTAAAAGAAGCCAACTGAGTATTTTTCCTATACTATCACCACCATCTCTATCCATTTATATGGATTCTTACAGGAAAGTAGAACAACTACTGTGATCCCAAATGTCAGAAATGTCTTTAACTTCATTATAAGTAATGCAGTGCTCAGGTATCCCTAATGATCAGAAAAGCATAAAGTTATTACACAGACATCTGTTTGATCCTGAAGCGATGTATTACGCAGAGTTTGGCCAAACTCTCTTTGTGTGTTTCTGCATGCACTTACATGAGCGATGTATTACACAGAGATTTATGTTACATTCATTAGCTTTTATATCTTATGTATTTTGAGATGATGGATGTTTTTTCTGAAATTGTAGGTAATAGTTCCAAGGGGAAAATCTACAACTGGAGGAGAAACAGGCATTTAGGCTTGTGCTTGTGAACTGATAATATATTACGGCATATACATAAGACAAACTTTGAGACAATGATGGGTTTTGCTATCTGTGTAGAAATGTTCCATCTGTGTACTTTGTCTGCCTTGCCCAGTGAATGCCAGTGAGATTTCATGGTGAATCACACCATTTACCTGAGTCTTAAAGATGGAGAATGCTCTCCTAGACATTGAGAAAACACCACAGTGATAAACCGGCAGCTCTGTAAAGTTCAGTCTCTAGTTGAACAAACACGAAAACCACAAAATTGAGACTTCATTATGTGACAGCTTCTGTGAAGAGCTTCATAGAGGTAAATAAGATCCTCTCTTAGCCTTTCATACAGAACCAACGTTTAGGGAAGCATGAATACATTACAAGTTTGGAAGTGAAAAATGTCATTTTAATTTGAACTTTTAATTAGTTCTTTTCTTTTCACATTTTGTTTTCAAATCTTAGGAATGAGTCTTAAACTATTTTATATCTTTTGCCGCAGTCCAGTAAAATATTTCAGTAAGTAATTAACTTTAAACATTTGATAAAATGCACTGATTATTTAAAATAAACAGGTATGTAAATGTTTCAGATGGAGAAGTCTCAGGATCTTCAAACACTTTTACAAAATATTCTGGAGGATACATAAATAACACAAATTAAGTGTCCTTACTTTGGATTGTATACTCATTTTTGGGTTATGGTACTGTTTTTTATCTCCCATAGAGGCTTAATTCTGTCTCATTTACTCTATTTAATTAGAAATAAGATAACCCTCAGAACATTTTCCATAACGGCAATGCAGACTACATGAAAAGAGATATATTTTTTTTTCACTAACAAAAATTAATTTAGTCTTAGAAATTTCTTGAAAAGAAAATGTATGGTCACTCCTGATTGGTTTGACTGAAATATAAAACATAATTACAGATTGTGTTTTCTAATGGCCTTCATGTTTAACATGCACATAGAACAAGCTGAATTGTAGAGACAGAATTTTTGAGTAAGGAGTATAACTCTATCCCTGTGAACACAAAATTTACAGTATATAGCTTATTGCTGGAGATACAGGCAGTAAACTACTCAAAATTCACAATGACTAAGAAGTCTGGTTTCTTTCTGCAAGCCATTTTATCTTTGGAAACATCTTTTGCCCCATTTTTCATCAAATAGACCAAAAAGTTGAAAATTGTTATACAGGTGTTTCACTTTATTTCAGTATTAGCCACAAGAAATTGTAGCTTTTCTGAAGGGGCAGGTAATTCCCATAATCTTTGCTCATGCTTAATACACTGCATCATAGCTCTGGACCTCAAAAACCCAGCAACTGCTGACTGAATTGTCATGAATCTCATGAATTTCATTTCAGCCCACCAGAGAACATGAGAAATAAAACTGACCAGACTCTTGTAGCGTGGCCAAAAGGCCACTCACATAGTTTCACTACTGCTATCCAAAGAAGGAAAATCATAAAGTGAAGTAAAAAATGTTTGCTTAAGTCTGTGGCTCCTAGGACTTTCACAATCCTATTGCACTGTTGGTCTTGCAATCAGAAAGCCTTGGTTGCTGCAGTAGTGAGCTGGAGAGGATCTACACACAACCATTGGATTGCAGATATACTCTAGTCTGAAGCCAATTGCATGCTTATCAAAATTGAGCAAGATTTGTTACATATTCCAGTGTTAGCATGCTGAGAAATTCCAAAGTAAATGTGTCTTGTCAGAATTTTTCCAATCATCAGTGGTTTTTAAAACATAGCCTGAGGAGTGTTGTGATGCTTTAAAAAAAAAAAAAAAAGAAAAAGGGAGGGCTCAGTTTGGGAACCAACACACTTGGATAGGGCACAGTCAGTATCACCTAGGTCCATGTCATAATCATTGACGGTGTGAAACCTCATAAGATCTTTCTCTCTGTGACATTTTCACCTTCTTGAATTTGTATCTATGTCTTCTTTGAGCTGTAAGGTTTCTGGAGTACTAACAACCTGGCACTATACAATTTTATCATGCTTCAAAAAACAGAGCTACAATTAGAGTATAGAATAAGAAATGCTCCTGATGCATTAACATATGTAAATAACATAAAGTCAGATAGATAAGTTATGCAATAAAAATTTTTCAGATAAGATATACACATAAAGTAAGTTATATACGTGTATGCATGTATATGCAAAACCATTTAAATATTTGCAAAGGCAGAGATATGAAAGCACATTCTTCAGTAACATCTTCACAGTTGTATATTAATTAGAGTGCTTTGGTGTCTGCTAGTTATTTTCACATTTGCTCAGTATTTTATACTGCGATCATATTTATTATTATTCACTGACTCCAGAGTAATCTTGTTAATTGTTAAAGAAACATTTCTTATTCATTTTAGGAGTTTTTATGCTAAAGAAAAACAATCATCAAAGTTGGTGAGTGTTGTGTTCATTTCACTAATCTTATTGCTTTTGTGGTACATGTAACTCAGTCAAGACCACAATAAATTATTTTTCTTAATTCTGATAGATTTGCTGAGACTAAATATTTTAAAGTTGAAGACAGCCTGATAGACTCTTCTATGTGCTGTAACATGGCTGAACTAATGTTGAATAACTTTTAAGTTTGACCTTGTACATTGCAAAATAATCTAATTCTTTTAATAAAATATAGGGTGATAAAAAGATCAAATTTATAGTTTCATCTGTTCTTCTGTTAATACATTGTTAGGGTGTATTAACTTGTTAAGTGTAGATGCTAGGAATTGGTTATTTAAGATATACTATGTCGGTCAATATTCCATCAATAATTCAAAATGTAATTTAGAAGTATAATTATATTCAATACATTACTATGCTTTGCTGCTTCAGTTCAAGAATATCTTAAGATTCACAGCAAGATATTTTTATTTATTTATTGGGAAGGTCATAAATTTATTTTGAGCAAACTACAATTCTTTGTGAGTCAAATAAATAGTTACTAGAATCCCTTTGTATAGTTTGATCTTTAAACTGAACAAAGCTCCTATTTCACTGGATAATAAGAATACGAGATCTTGTAATCTGCAGTGCCAAAGATCTGGTAGAATCAGCGAAGCACTGAAAGTCTCATACACTTACTGTGTAGGAAAGACAAAAATCCTTGCTCATTTGCTATATATATTTTTTTTTCTGTTCCTAGCTATGGACTTTGGAGTTCAGATAATCTGTGCACATCCAATCTCATTCCTTTAAGACTTCCTTCGTCACCACATTACTAAACCACCATAACAAAATTAAGAACTGTACAGACTCTGCCGGAAAGGAACCATATTATCCTTTTATTTGTTTCAGTCATTCTTTTTCAGTTGCTCTTCCCCTCCCTCTCTATTATGTCCCTTCCCTTGTCACACAGCTAGCCTTCATTATTGTGGCATAATTTGTTCAAGGGGAGGAGGAGGAGGAGTGTTCTGCTCCAAAGATTGCCAGGCTGAGGATGACTGTTTTCTTGTGATAAGGAGTTACACTCCCTGTATTCCTCGACTAAGCCATTTCTGATTCAAAGTTGTGCGCTGTCTTCCATCTGTCTAGATGGCTTACAAAGGAAGGAATGAATTCTTGGTACCTCAGCCTTGGAGATTAAAACAGGCACACTGAATTGGGTTTAAACCTTTTTAATTGAGAACCACTGGAGCATGTGTGAAATACTCTATGGTTTGCTTCTGTGTTATGTGTTGCAAAATCTGCAGTTTGTATGCAATGTTCAAAGTCAATATCCAGTACCAAAGTTCAGTTTTACAATCTGAAATGTAGTTACAAAATGGCAAGCAGACCAGTACTTGCAGCCATTTTTGAGACAGGTGGATACAGCTTCCTCGGAAACTGCAAGCAACAGATGACATTGCTCTACCAGTTTGTCTCACAGCTGGACCATATCCAGTGATAATATCTAAGAGATTTTAAGAAAACTCAGAGTTCAATTCACAGTTCCTAAATTCTATGGTTCTTTGGCCAAAAAATTTAATTTCTCATCTGCTTTTTCCCCTTTGTCTGTTCAAAACATCTGCCTTGGAGAAATGTCAGCACTAAGGGTAGGCAAATAAAACAAGCACCTTCTTATTTAATCTCTCTACTCAATTCCAGCTGTTCTAAAAGATGCAAGGCTTCTGAGTTTAAAAGTCATTTTTGCCCAAAATGTTAAATTTTGAAAGATTCTCTTGGGGTGCTTTTATCACCTAAGAACAAACATCCTTAACCTGCTTTTAGTATTCCTTCAAAAACAATTTGTTAACAAATTTCTTCAGAACTGCTAAAGTCAAAAGTGTTTGGACACGAATCAGAAGACAGAAAGAAAGAGAGAGAGGAAAAAAAAAACAAACCCAAACTCAGAGGTTTATCTTTGGGTCTTTTTTATGACAGTGAAAGTTGATAGATGAAAAAGATTATGTGAATGACATGAAAAGTTTCTACACAAAGCGAATGTACTGATAGTATGAAAGGGATCATTCCCTATAGGAAATTAGCTCCTATCCTGAAATAATGTTGTTTAAATCCTTTCGTTCTTTTCATCTACTTTTGGTCTCTGTGTGCAAGTTCTCAAGGGAATGAACATCTATTCTGCTGAGGTATTTAATCAACCTCAAAAGCAATTTTATTGCTCTGTGTACTTTTTAATGCTATAAACTCGATCCTTTAAATAATAATAAGTCAGTGACAAATTCACTAAACACTTAACATCTTGAAATTAGCATGGCTGACAGCTGTAATTGTGGGAAATCCAGTATTTCCTACTTCATGTTACGATATCTGTCTGAGTTTCAGTTCTAAGTACAGTAAGAACCTGGTCATGGAGTATGGCTGAAGTAACAGAACATGATATGGTTTCTGTCTACCCTGCCACCTTGCCTGAAACTAGGCAATTCTTTGTGATAGATCCCAAACCTGAGGCAGGTGTGTAGGGTTTGTTATGCTTGGGTCAGGTGGAGAGCACTGGCATTCTGTAAGAGCTAAATCTGCTGCAAAGGGTCACTCAAATCTCTGTTAAATGAGCATGTGATCTTTTACCTAGTTGTTTTTGACACCCAGTTTCTCTAAGACTGGCAATCTATCTGGCTTGATTTCTAAAAGCCGACCACAAATATCTGGAGATATTAATAGAGTTCTTATTCTTTTATCTTCCTCTTTCTCAGGTCTTTTGAGATCTCAGACTCCATGTTTCTTTTAAAGGCTGTGATGTGTCCTGATATTTAATAATGAGGATTCTACGAATAACAGGAAAATATTTAAACAAATAAACTTCTTTTACAGGGTGCTAAAGGGAAGGGGTGTGGGTGGGAAAGACACCTACACCATTCTTAATGTTTGCAGGAAAAAAAAATCTCACCTTTCTATTTTTAAAAACTATTTTCTTTTTCGTATCACCCCTGAAAGTTGTTTAAGAATTGCTCCAGTACAAGGGAGAATTGGGACTTAAGGGCATGCCTTTTTTTTCTGTCTATAGCTTGAGTTCAGACATCCCTGAATCCATATACTCAACAGTTTACCTAGATCTGGACTGAGCTGAAGTGCTTCACCTGACCATGAAACTTGACCGTAGGGTAGGATTGACTTGAGCATGAACCCAGCATCCTCTGGCAAGGTGAAAGCAACTGTCCCCAGAAACTGGCAGTTGACGGGTTTGACAAGAACTGTGGACATGGCAAGAAAAATTACATCCAGATCATGCAGAACACTGAAGCACTTAAAATGGGATATTAACAAGTTTTATTCTGTTGTCAGTGTGCTATCCTGAAAACTGCAGCCTCTCTACTTAGATGTCTGAAGCCAGCAGTTGCACACATACTTTTGTTATAGCCTAAACAGCATACAACACTTACTTGTAGTTGTACAGTTATAATGATACTACCACTAATATTCCAAATAATCTAATTATTAAGGAGTAATCCTAATGGTATTAAAATTGTTACATAAAAACTTTCTAGTTTGCACCCCTTTTAATTGGTGCTGTACTCACCGTTCATCGGTCCCTGCAATACTCAGTAGGCAGTACCTTCCTTGGGCAAGTAGGGGGAACTGCCACAAGTCAGCAGCATCCTGTGCTCTCCTGGGAGGAGTTTGGTATCGATGGTACGAGTCTCTTCCTTCTCCTAGTTTGAGTATATTTTCTAACACACTTTGCTTACATGTCCTTTGTTCAAAGTTTGGCTATGTTCGCTCGTTAGCTATTAGCTAAACCACCACAGTAGCCTCCCCCAGACCTAAGTTACGTGAAGGTTTCATGTGAGTTCCTCATCGATTACAGGGGTTAGACCTTTATCAGATACAGCGTTCACAGAACTAAGCTAAAACCAAGTTTGACAATACTCACCTGACCACTAGGCAATTGTCACCACAACTAAATCAACCCAAATCATTGCAACCCAAGACAAGTAGACAGCTCCCTAGACTCTGCACTGTCAGCTCAATGCGAAGCATTTGGCCTTTCACTAGTAATTGGGAGAAGGGGGGAAGTGTTCACTGAGCTACATAAGCAAGCTTCTATGTTTTCAGTATTGAAACTACCACTATTCCAATTTCTGCTGCAGATTTTATCCACAGCTGCAGCCATCTTGCCTGCACTTAACAGCCTGATACCTGCCTGATGCCTCTGTAGATATCCTTACAACATCTGTTCCCATCAAAATCATCTGATGGTGTCTGAGGCAGTCTCACCATGTAGAGGCATGGTCCAGGCAAGCACAGCACAGTGATATTTGCATTTGAAAGCACAGCAATGGTGCTTCCAGAAAAATGTCCTGTTTTTCTTACAGTTGTTTGCACTGCGGGCTGTCTTCAGACCCGTTGCGTGTTTGACTGAAAGAAGGATCTACAAAAGTCTGCAATTGCTCCTAACTGATTGGTTTGCAACTAACCCCCATCTGGTGTAGTACTGATTTATAGGTCCCAGTCTAAGGCACAGTATTAGCCTTCACCCTCCTACAGACTGGATGGGAGCTGGGACACCAGCTAAGAGCTCTGAGCCGTGCTGCCGCAGATGCAAGGAAACGAAGTACAGTGTGGTGTTTGAGAACTTTGGTGGGTCCAGCCCTCAGGGTCTCACTGAGATCTCCCAGTTAATGTGTGGAGCAGAGAACTGATCAGAACTCTCTTGAACACCCGATTGCAAAGACACTAACACCCTTTCCCTTGCTCAACTTCCTTTACATTCAAACCTGTGAACTTTTTGGTTTGAGAGAACCACTCAACTTTATAAAGTGATGAAATTAGAAGAATAATCATGCCCTAATTCTCAGACCTGTGATGGAAACACTAACAAAAGTTGCAAGGCTCTGCTATTTGCAGAAAAGATGGAGAAGATCTTATGGCATGTTTGAGAAAAGTTGCAGGTTTTTGGGGTTTTCTGGTTTTTTTAAATTAATGTTCAGTTTCATACCAAACTATTACTTTTACAAAACATCAACAGAAAATTAATTACTTCTTTAACCTGCACTTGCCTATTTCCCTGAGAGTAAATCATATTAACACATTTAGCTAGGAAGGAAGAGGAAACATGTTTAACAGTAGCATCCACCTTGTTCAAGTGTAACTGTAGTTGCACTATGATTCTTCCCATCACTGACTGTTCTCTACTGCCACACTAGTAACATGAAAAAGGTAATTTAAAGGAAGCAGAATCATCTGGAAAGAAAACATTTCCAGGGAGTTCCAGATCAAAAAAAAAAAAAAACAACAAAAAACTGAAACATTTATGCAATTTATGGGAAGCCCTTGGAGGACCGTGTGTTTCCCCTTTTCCTTCAGCACACTGTAAATGAACTGTGTATGATAAATTCTCTCCATGCTGGGAGAGTTCATGCTTTGTGTTTGTTGAACTGTTTGTACCATATTATCGTAAATGACTCATTACCTGACTGTGAAGGACTTGATTTTCAGTTACATTAGTGTTCCTTAAAACCATTCTGAAGAACTTTTTTGTCTCTTTTTCTCTGCCTCTTCAACATAAGATCATTTCTTACTGTTTCATGTATTGACATGTAGAAGCTAGAACTTGGAAGATCAAAGAGGCTAATAACTAACAATATGAAATATTGTCTGCTAGCAAGGGGCCTGAACTCTCTGTGTTCTCATGAGAAAATAGTTCAGAGAACTCTTTATTGAATTTGAGCAGAGCTATGTGGTGGGAGAAGAGCTTAAGAAGCCTTTCTGAGAGAAAGATTGCATTCATTTAGTGCTGTAGACCTATTGTGCAGTCTAAGAAAAGCATGAGTGACACATTTTTTCTAAGCAGCACATGATATAAGTGTTTTGTTGTAGTTCACTGTTTTAACTGTTTGTAGTTATTATCATTGACCGGGTTTCAAAATATTGCCTGTATCTGAATATGTTTTTTTGCAGAGAAATGCCATGTTATTGGGAGCGTCTTGTCTTTTTGGGAACCATTATTTTATTGTTCTTTCTGACACTAGCCAGTAAGTGGTTCTCAGATGTAGAATCTCTTGTTGAGATTAGTTAGTGATAATAGGCTTTGCCTTGAGGTCCCTAGTGTTCGGGAACTTCAAAATTATTCCAAGTGGAGAACAGTAATTAAATTCTTGTTGCAACACTGTGATGAACCTGGAACTCTTGAGCTAAAGGAAAGAATTAAAAGTGACAATTAAGATTTGTCTGTACTATCATGTCCACTGTTAGACACCTACTTCAAAAATACACACAAATGTACTTAAATGAACCTTCAATGTCAAAACTATTCCCACAGCGTTTTCCTGGAGAAACTGACTACTCGTGGCTTGGATAGGCGTGCTCTTCACTGGGTGAAAAATGGAGTGGATGACTGGGCCCAAAGGGTGGTGGTGAATGTAGTTAAATCCATTTGACAGCCAGTCACAAGTGGTGTTCCCCAGGGCTCAGTATTGGGGCCAGATCTGTTTAATATCTTTATCAATGACCTGGAGGAGGGGATCGAGTGCACCCGCAGTCAGTTTGCAGACAACACCAAGTTGGGCAGGAGTGTTGATCTGCTGGAGGGCAGGAAGGCTCTACAGAGGGATCTGGACAGGCTGGATCGATGGGCTGAGGCCAACTGTATGAGGTTCAACAAGGCTAAGTACCGGGTCCTGCACTTGGGTCACAACAACCCCATGCAACACTACAGCCTGGGGGACGAGTGGCTGGAAAGTTGCCTGACACAAAAGGACCTGGGGGTGTTGGTCGACAGCCAGCCGGCTGAATATGAGCCAGCAGTGTGCCCAGGTGGCCAAGAAGGCCAACAGTGTCCTGATTTGTATCAGGAATAATGTGGCCAGCAGGACCAGGGCAGTGATCGTTCCCCTGTACTCGGCACTGGTGAGGCCGCACCTGGAGTACTGTATTCTTTTTGTGAAGCATTGGAACAGGCTGCTCAGGGAAATGGTGGAGTCATCATCCCTGGAGGTATTTAAAAGATGTGAAGATGCAGCACTTAGAGGCATGGTTTAGTGGTGGACTTGGCAGGGTTAACGGTTGGACTAGACGATCTTTAAGGTCTTTTCCAACTTAAATGATTCTGTGATTCTATGATTCTGAATCAAATATGTCATTTACTGCATCTTGTGCTAATTATTAAAATCCTTTAAAAAGGACTGGATTTAAGGCCTATGTGGAGAATGTCATGGATAAATCTCCGTAACGTCAATAAATCTTGTGAGAAGCTTTAAGAAAATCTACTGGAGATGGCAAAGGCTGTAGTTTATATATATCACCATGAGATGGTGAGAAACGAAATCACAGTTTAAAACAGTACGTGTGCCTACTCTAGAGATTAATGCTTGTAAAGATGGAAAATCCTAATACACGTCAGGAGATAAGTTTGCTAAACTTCCAAATTGTTCCACCATTGTTCAAGTAACCAGGTAACTTAAATAGAAACCTTTTGTTTGGAGAAGAATAGTTACAGGCAATTTCATCTCAAATAAGAAAGTATGTCTGTGCTGTTATGATTCCTATTAGAAGGGTCTACATTGAGTTTTGGAAACAATATCGCAGTAATCCCACTTAAATTGACAATTAAACTGTGTTTTGCTTACGGCTGGCTTCAGACACACTGTGCAATTTACTAAGTAATAGGAAAAATGTTGTTTGCTATATGCAAATTTCTTTTAGCATGAATTAAATATTAGTATTCTGTGCCAATTTAAGTTTATAACTATGGGAAAGACCGTTAGTGAGATTTTCTTAGAGCACTACAATCTTGCACATTATTTCTGAAATTATTCTGTATAGTGTCAGAATGACAACACAAATACACACGCACAGCTTTCCAATATGCTATAAAAATAAACATGGACAGATTTGATGTAACATTGAGCAAATTAGGGAAGACTTAAGAGTAACAGAGTTACATCAGCCTACAACTTTACAGAGATGATGAGACTCATGCCTTTGCAATGTAGAAAAGAATGGAGGAATGTAAAATGTATCTGCTTCTCTTGAAAACATTTCCACTGTGGAGGGACAGTTCTTTGTGAAAACAGTCTTATGTATCCCAAAGTGATATAACCATTGCTTCCTAAATTCACCATTTCTCAGATCCAGAGTTTCTGATCAGGCATTTATGTATTCCTTAGTGTGAACCCAAAGATGGTAAATCCTATATTGAATTATAGAGGATTGCAGCATATAACCAAATGGAATGGTTAAACTATTTAGGCTATTTCTATTTTCCAGAGTAACATGAAGAACAATTCTCTCTGACATGTAGGGAATATGAGTTACCTATTCCAGAAATGAGTATAATAGCAATTTTAAAATTACCACAAAAGAAATCAAATAACGGTCACTGTTAGGAACTTGGCTCACAAAAAAAGACATTGTACAGTAATTTTCTGTTCTCATTGTAGGAGTTAAATCTGAGACTTTCCTGCAAATCTAATGGAAATGGCATTTCCATGTCCTTGCATGGCTTTTGCTGCAGAGCAATTTAGGGAAAATCTGAACTGAAAACTCTGAATGAGCAATTTACATTATATGTGAACATTTTTTTTCATCTTCTGCAGTTTTCTTCTTCTCATTAAAAGAACCAAAAACTTGTATTACCTCATGGAGTGGATTACCTTTGTGGATTATTTGGGCATTTACCAATATTTTATAAAGAAAAAAACCTTTAACACATTTTGTAAACTGTTTTATTAATATATCAGTACATCATTGTCATGGGTAGAGTTTTGCAAGAAATATATGAACTATTTTCTTAAGGAAAGCCACAAACCAGTCAACTTATATAACCCAATTGCTGTAATATAGTTAAGTTAATCATAATGGCTATTCACAGAGTATTGTTATTTATTTGGACTATATTAAAATCTATGCATAGATTTCATTTTACCAAATCTTTAAATATTTTTCTGAAGCAGCTAATTTAGTAAGATGAATTAAATTCTGTCTTCAGTCGGTGAAGAGATATGAGGACTACCCGAAGAAGATGCCACACTGAAGGGTCTCCAGTGAGGTTTCTTGTTTTCAAATTGCTCTGTGTAGCTGTAACCATGAAACTCCTTGACTGCCTACAGCACATTAATGTTTTGCTGAAAGAAATTGAGTTGCTATGTCTACAGCATTCATTGTAATACCACAGGCAGACATTAGTCTGTTTTTCAGAAGATATATACTATATCATCATAGCATTGGACGTGTGTTAATTAGTCTTGCCTGATTTATATGGGTATATGTTCTACTATATATAGTCGGGTATATGTTCTGTGACTCCAATTCAAACCCATTCAGAGCTAAGTGAAGGACCCGTTCTACGTCACTACATCCCATTCGGAAGCAATACCTTGGAAGTTCTTGTAGACACCGGAACGTCATCTCCAAAGACAGAAGCATTAAGCAGTTCATTAGATTTGCACAGTGCTAGCTGAGTGTTGCTTTCTGTAATAGCAGGATGCTGAGATATACCGCAGGGTATACTTTCACCTACACAGCTGTTGAACAGGTTTGTTACTTCCTTGCAGATATAAGAGTGACAGTGCAGGTGCTAATCAGGCCTGTGGGTTTGAGCAGGGTAACGGTTGGCTCATCTGCTGCAATCTGACAGCTGAAATTGCTCAAAGAGTTTTGGGTCCTAACAGAGATACACATTGCCAAGAGAGCTCTCTGGTGCCATTTAACTGCCAATCTGCTTGGGGACTGCATTGTTGTTTTCCAAATTGCATGAAGAGCATAAAAAAAAACCATGTTTGTATTCTAGTCAGGTTCTATGCATTGTTGTTTTCCAAATTGCATGAAGAACATAAAAAAAAACATGTTTGTATTCTAGTCAGGTTCTGCTCGTTACAAAACAGTACTGAGGGTACTTGGCACTTCAAAAGAGATGACCCAAAGCAGTTTACCTGTAACTTATTTACGTTCTTGGTGGATGAGAAAAATAGCAAGCTCTTAAGCACCATAGGACGGTGAACTCTTGCAAATAGGACAAGTCAACTTCGTACATGGAACATTCCTACTGGGAGGTGTTGGCTCTGACAAAAATAGCAAGCTCTTAAGCACCATAGGATGATGAACTCTTGCAAATAGGACAAGTCATGGAACATTCCTACCGGGAGGTGTTGGCTCTGAATGCTCCATGATTTGCTGTCAACTTTTCATTGCTCAAATATCACAAGCTCTCAGTTTTGAGGTTTCTGTTTTAAATCCAGAAGTCCAGATTCTGCTTTCCTGTTCTATCCTTTAGCTCTGTTTTGCTCCATAAGTATTTCTGCTGACATCTTTAACTCTTGGGCTAATGACACCATTCATTCTGACGATTAGGAGCATCAGGATCTGTCTTTTCTTTCTTTGCAAAGAGTAAGATGTGTTTGAGAATTCTAGTTTGGGAATTTTCTGATCTCTTAGTTTACCAGTAATAATTCTGAGATGTCTAATATGTAGGGCACAGGACAATGTTCAGCAAAGTTCAACATTTGCTACTAAAATTCTAAGAGATTCTTAGATGGTTTTGACAAAGGAAGCTAAGTTAAGTTCAGCAGTGCTATGTCACAGTAACACATATCTGAAGATCTGGCTTATGGAAGATAAATATTTTGAGTGAGATTTATCTCAGCCAACTTTTACCATCTAAAATGTGGGTGTCCAGTCGAAGTTAAAGGACTAAGGATATTCAGAGTGAAATTAATATCTGATTTCTTAGCAACCCATGCTGCAGGGCATAACTCACACTGGCCATGCTTGTCTTATTCTTGACTGTGTAAGATACTGGAAATCTGCTTAATGTAGATGTCAATCTTGTAGCTTCAGAAACCAGAGTGAAATAAATATTGCCAGCTTCCTCCTTCTCCAGCCTCTACAAGAATGTTAAGGTAACACAACTTCAAGAGATAAAATAATAACATCAGTCCCAGGCGGAGTGTTGGCTGCAAAAACAACAGGTGCAAAACCAAATCTAAAATTCCTGGCTGCTTTACACTTTCATCTTCATAATTCAGACTATCAACAGATTTGCCAGCAATGTGTCCAAATAAAAAGTACGTGCTTTCAGAAAAAAAATTGTACAGAGGTAGGGAAGATAAAGAAGAAAAAAGATCCAGTGCAAAATAAGAGATGGAACTTTATCAGGATCACAGTATTCAAAAGCCATTTTTTTTCTCACTTGATTATTTTTGTGGCATGTAAAAAATATGAGGCTTCCCTGTGTGAATTAGAATGAAATATTGATTGTGAAATGATATAATTTGCACTCACCCTTCTGGTCCACAATGCATTGTATAAGTGGGTATTTGCAGTGCTAGATTATTACAAATTCAGGCTAAAAGCAAACAGTGTTATTCTTTAGCCCATAAAGTGTGAGACCTCACACCAATTAGGGAAAAATTAAGTAGGAAACTGAAACCTTCTCTAGAGCTAGAAAAACAGGGAAACATGAAGTGTTAACACTTCCTCCATTAGGTCTTTGGATTTTTTAGTAGAGTATAATCTGTTTTAACAGACTTTAAACACTTCAGTATGTATTTCAGTTACCTTCTGTGGGATACCAACAAAGGCAGGCTCCTTTCTGGTCCCTTCCTCCCTTCCCCTTCTTTCCCTCTCTCTCTCTCTCCCCTTCGTCTTCCTCTATTTTCCTCTCTATTTCTCTCTCTTTATTTCTCACAGTGCTGGGATATTACAGGCTGGTGTTTCTATAACCGTATTTATAGTTTTATGAGTATCCTTTTGATACTCATTTTCATTAAAACTGAGCAATCATAAAGCATCTAATTTCAACTTTCTTTTCTTTTCCCAAAGAATGACAATTTATTCTGAGATATTGTTCAGATTAGCAGACTTCTACTACAACATTAAGTCTGTTATAAGAAATTTATAATAAATAAATTACCACTATTATATCATCATTTGAGAATGGATTGATGTTGGCAGACCTTTTCTATGGGGTGAGATAAGAAGACTATAAGATGTGACCATCAAATCTGACTGCAGGACTAAAGTGGTAGAATAGACCATTTAGGGCAAAGGAAGTCAGATTCTTAGGATGGTGTAAATTAACATGGCTCCATTGAAGTCAATTAATATGCAACACCTGGAAATTTACACACACATTATTTATAGAAACGTAAGTAATTTGTGTTGTTGGGTTGTTTGTTTCTTTTTTTCTTTTTGATTAGCCACAGGAAGGAGGAAATGGAGTTATACTAAAAAAAATATGTTAAAAGATGCTTTCAGTGTCTTTCAGATTATTAAAGAGGTCTCCTGGTATTTTAACATATATTAAATTTTCATAGGTAAAGAATAGTAATGTAAGGTTTTCAGTTTTTCACTAAAATATATTTGTGTGATGTATCGCATGTACTCAGGGTGAGACTGTAACACTCAAGGGAAATGCTCAGAAATTTCCTCTACTAGCTGGACTGATGTCATGGTTTAACTGCAGCCAGCAATTAAGCACTACCCAGCAGGTCACTCACTCCCCCAATGGCAGGATAGAGGAGAGAATTGGAAGAGTAAAAGTGAGACAACTTGTGGCTTGAGATAAAGACAGTTTAACAGGTAAAGCAAAAGCTGCACATACAAGCAAAAGAAAATAAGAAATTCATTCACTACTTCCCATCACCAGGCAGATGTTCAGCCATCTCCAGGAAAGCAGGGCTCCTTCACGTGTAACTGCATGTTAGTCAGGTGACATGATATTTCTTGTTATTTTAAACAAAAGATGGATTTAATCACATTGCTCATTAAACCAAAAGATGAAAATCAGTTGTGTAGCTCTACACAATATTTTTAACTAATTTTTGCCAAGTTAAAGGGTAGAAAGCTTCCTTCCCAGATGTTTTATTCTTGGCAACTTCGTCAAAATACAACACACCAAGCAAGAGATTTAATTTACACTTAATAATTTGAGTCCTTAAAGCCAAAAAATGCATGTTACAGATAGAAGTCAGGTAGGCTTTAAATGCTACAGTACCTGAAATTTTTGGAACAGATGAGGAGATGTCAGGTATAGTCTGCCCATAGCAGATGTTATCTTCTCCAAGTTACAAAGGAAAGCAACCCCCCTTCCTCTTTCTGCCAACAAACTTCCCCAGAATTGACAGTAGATATTTTCTGGATCCAGTATGTCAGCTTGGCCCAGACAGAATGACAGTAGCCAAACACCTGAAAAAGTCAGTTTTCAGTGCCACAAAAGAGTGTGCATTCGCTTGCTGACGTGCTGCCTCTAACACACGCCAATTTCCAAAACTGGCAGAGAGATCAACCTCCAAATACGTATATTTTAAATTTAGAGGGTGAAAGAAAGAAATAAGTGTCATAATCCTGGTAGGAAACCTTTAAAGAAAGAGTTGTGCAGATCTTCAAGTCTTATACATGTGATGAAGGCAGTGCAGACGATTCTGTTTTCCCTGAGACTCTGGAAAACAATGGGTAATACGAAAATTGATTGATTAAAAAATTCCTTAGCCAAAGAGATCATCACATCCATCTGTCTAGCTCTCCCTTTCTTCATGCACAGAGACACTAGGTTAAAATGCAGTTTTAAAGCAGATACTATAATTTCATTTTTAAAATGCTAAGTGGTGGGAGATGAGTCCACCAATTTTCCAATAAACTTTCCTAGTGCTTATTTATCACTACTGCCTAGCATGGTGTATTCTTTAAAGTTAGAATTTGTCTCATTTAGAAAGAGAAAAAAAAAATACACAACAGAAAAACAGACACTGGAATATCTTATGTATTGTCAGCAGAGCTGAAAATTCTACTAGCACAAATCCTGCTGTGGATAAATTTAGACAGGAAATTAGAACTAGGTTTCCAGCTACCAGAGGGGGGATATTATGCTATTTTTTGTATATCCAAGGATCATACTGTTTCCTGACTGTTCCCAGTGAAGCATGATGACCCAAAATGCATCTCTGAGTCACTGCTTTTGAAAACAGAGTTCTATAGCGTAGACACAGCTTTTGTTATTCCCAGACATATTTTCTTGATTTATATAATATTTTGTTGGACTGCAAATTGCAGTATGACAGTAACTTCTTTATTATCTTTCTATCCCAACAATATTTAAAAACAGTTTCATAAAGACAGTACTTTTTCTTAGCTGCTGATAAATACATAAAATGGTTTTGTATTAGCCACCAGACAGGGAGTCCCATGAGAAAAAGCCTGACATATTGACATTTCCCCCTAAGTACTTGGTACAGACACTTGCTCTGTAGTCATTGTCCATTCCTACTCTGAAAGACACTTGTGCACCTGTTTCGGTTCTCTTGACCTCAACAAGAAGGAACCATGCTCAGACTGAGAGTTCACAGTTGCTCAGTTGTTAATTCCTGGAATCAACATGGACTGAGACATGGAAAAAAGCAAATTATCTGGAAGCATCTAAGGGGAAAAAAAAAAAGAAAAAAAAAAAAAAAGAAGAAAGCACAACAATAACAACAAAAAGAAACAAGGGAAGGACAAACAGTCAGTATGGATTTGTCAAGAAGAAATATTGTAAAAACTGTCTAATTCTTTTCTGTGATAGGGCAACAAGTCTTATACTTAGGGCAGAAAGAGTAGATGTCGTAACTCAACTAAGTCAGTCATTTGACACTGTTTCACATGGTTTTCTCATGAAGTAGTCACAGATAAACCGATGATTCTACAACAAAATTAGCTGAGGATAATTAGGGAAAGCAAAAAAAAAAAAGCTTACAGGTCTGGAAGATTAGACTTCTGCAGAAAAATTCAACTGCATTGGGGGAATGACTGTTATTTATAGAAAGTACCTTCATACAAAATAAGAGAATTGTAAAGAGGAAAGGACTTGCCTCGTGTCACAACTCTGAAGTATGATCCCCTCCTCTTCATCTTGTATACTCAGGTTAGAAACTGTGAGGAAATCACATAGAGTCACAGAGTGCAATTAAGTCATGGTAAATTTAATTCAGAAGAAATTTAAGCTCTGTAATGGTCCCTCATAATACTAAAAATATTTAGTAAGTCTAAGATTCCTCTTATTTCACCATAACCATCTAACAGTGGGTTGTGACTAGGTAGTTTTCCTGACTTTGCTTAGTATCATATTTGTATAACTGAACATGACCCTGCACTAGGACCAGGACACTGCCTGTTTCTGGAGATGTACAAATTGCTCATTATTACCTTAGACTTGGAAATCCTAGCAATTCCGATGCCTAAATAAGGTAGTGGAATAAACAATCTGAATTCAGACTGCTTAGCATTTGGAAACTTGAGCCTTACTGTAAGAAAATGGGACAAAGCTGTTCTGGGGCTTTTGGGAACCAGTCCCATAAGACTTACGTAGAGCTAGTCAAAATATTGCCATTGATGATTCTCAGAAAGGAAGTGATTTCTGAAGACAGATCTGAAAAAAGTCCTTACTGTATTAGGAAAGCAGAAGGAGTGTAAAGGTAGGAAATACCTTAGAAAGAAGATTAAAAAGTGAGTCAGAGAAAACGCTAAGAGAGTACTATAGTAATCATTTGCATTTTCCAAGCATCGATGAAAAATATTAATAGAGTAAAATAACAAATAACATTCTGCAGTGAAAATTATGGCAAACCTAGAATATAATTAGTGATTTTTTAGTCCTCTGACCAAAATATGTTGGTTTTTACTTACAAAGTACCTTTAAACCAGACAGTGACCAAACTACGTTTGTTAATAAGTGTGTGTGTGTAAAAGAACAAAGCAAAAATGAAGCTCTGTTTTAGAAAATAATTGAAAAGAATACTGATCTAATCAGTGAAAACAACCTGAAATATTTAACACCTGACTGAAATCTGAACAGGCTAGTAAGGTTAATGCCTCTATTTTTTAAGGAGTGACATGATTTTCTTAATGCCTTCAAGTGGTCAGGACTGCAATTTTATAACTATTGAGAAGGCAGCAATTCCAGGAGCAGAATGACCCCTATGACCACGCCTGTGGCAGTGCTTAAATGCTCAAGACAGAAGAAAAGTTCTTGCTACTGAATTGGCGACACTATGACTTGCAGCACCTGGATTTACTTTGTAGGTGTCTTGTTTGAGTATTGACCAAGTCTGACCTTGCTTATGAGACTCTAAGATCATAATCAAAGGTAGTATGGCTGCAGGCCATCAGTATTAACACCCAGAGGATTTGGCTGACTTCCAGTTTTTCTTTGTATATGTTTTCTCTTTCAAAAATTGCATCCCTTTCCATTTACTAAGATACATGATTTCAGTCGATTTTTAGAGACCAACTATAGAAGGATTAAGTAACCTCCCTGCAATATTTTCAGCTGTAGAAAATATTTAGTTTTCATATTAAAAAGAAACATGCTTTCTTAAGCTGTAAAGGACAGAACTGAGATCAGAAAGTATTTAACTTCTTAGCAAACTGTATCTTTTCTGTAAATTCACACCGCATTTTTGACTACACCTGTTCTGGCTCTACCCAAGTTGTGAACTGTCCTATTTTCCTAAGATTGTTTTTGGTGCTTATAGTTCTGTTATTCACAGATGTGATCTTTAAACAAGCTCGTTTGAGATGCATTGCTAAATATTCTCCATGAAAAACAATAATACATTCTCATAAAAAATAGAGACTTAGTTTCCGTTCCTTCTGCTTTCTAATTAATCTCTGAGGGCCCAGAGTGCACAAAAACCCTGATTCCACTTTTTATAAAGATAGGCATTTTTTTTACATATTGACTTGGAAACTTAATAGCTAGACCAGTCACACTTAGCAGATTATACAGGTAATTTTCATGCCTATTAAGTGTCATTATGTTGCACAAAAACTGGCCTTCCTAGATCTCCTAATTTTATAGTCTTACACTGATACATTAACAGAAAGACCAGGTTAAATTAAACATTTTACTGTTTTCTCCAAATGCCAAAACAAGATAGTTTTCTCCTAGAAATAGATACATAATAAAAATATGCAATATCAATATATTATCTCTCTTGGAGTATTTCCTTTGAATTACTTCTCACAGATCCTGCAAGATTTCTGACTGTAATGGACTCTGGTCACTGTTCATTGAGATAATCATAACTCAAAATCACGCTGTGTTCCTGTCTTGTGTTTTTAATACTAATCTTTCTTCAGTTGTATATCACGTGCTTAGACTGAATCAAGCTAGGACATGTGTGCATGTGTAGGATTCAACTGCATAACATGGAGTTTGTTAGCAAATGTCAATACTATACATTGCCTACCAAGAGAGATCATAAGAATTGGAAGTGGATTGTATTCAAGCACTGCCAAAAGCAAATGGATGTGGTAACAGGTGAGCTCTCTTCCAGATTTGGTGGCCATTTTCCCTAACAGGAATGGAGAATAGTAGTTACTCTTCTGTGCACAAATACCAGGAGGTCTAGATGAGCTTTCTACCAAGGGTCTAGAAATCTCCAGCTTATAATAAAGATATTTTTATAATAACCAACTTTTTATTGATTGTTAGTAATAGTAAACTGTTCCTCTCCCTGGCCTCTTAGTTGTAGCATCTTTTTAAAATATTAGCTTTTTCTGGAAGGTTATCCCAATTATTGCTCTCTTTTCCCTTCAACCATTCCTTATATTCTTTTCAATTTCCTTCTCCTCCTCCCATCCTTCAATAAACTACAACATGTAAGGGTTTTCTTTGCAAGACCAAAGAAGGAATTGAAATGCTGTGTGAATTGCTGAAGCATAACACAAAGAACTACAGCTACCAGCTCCCTTTGAGGACTGGGAGAGGAGGAGGCAGGAAGGCTTGGTGTATTTCATAACAAAGTGTATTTCTGAAATCATAACAAATTCACTTTGTTATGGGGCCAGCAGCTCTAACGACAGTCTTCATTAGTTAAAGACTGTCAGCAATATAGACTCAAAGTAACTGTTATTCTTCCAACACTATTTATTTTTCCTTTTTTTTCCTCCTAGTTCATTCTTCTTTTCCCTTTCTGGAAGAAGGTTGAGCATAAATAATTAAGCCCTTCAACTAAGACCTTTATACAGTTGGCATGCTGCTCTCTAAAATACCTTCAGAGGGACATAAAACTCATGCTAAATTACTTCTACAGACTAACAGTAAAGATTTGGGGTTTGTTTTGGGTTCTTTTGGGGGGGGGGTATTTTTTCAGAGGCTTAAGTATTTTTATTTTTTATTACTATTAGTATAATAATTTAAATAAATAAAAGAATAACCATCCCTTCGGGGCTTGCTTAGGAAGGCGGGGCGGGGAGCAAGTAATGAAGAAAATTGAATAGTTCAGTCTTAAAATGCCGTGGAAACTGTCTGGAAATTGGAAAAGACCTGGAAATAAGATAGGGTCAAATGGACTTTATAGATGGATAACTCCATTCCTGCAGTCCTGTAGGAGTCAGAGCATTTTATTGTCTCCAAATCCACTGAAGGTAGTTACAGCCAGATGATTTTGCTGGCCCTTGGTTCAGTCAAAATCAAAGCAAAAAAGGAAGAGTTTTGAAAATGAATAAATGGTAAATACATATGAAATTTTATTTACTACTCTTGATGCTTATTTTGTTTCACTAACTGTTGAGAGCAGGACTAATTCCTTTTGTATGCCTTACTGGTGTCAGTCAAGAGGAACTGTTGTATCAGCAGATTAAACCTGGCATAAAAGCAAAATGAGTGAAAAATCTGAGCATGCATGAAGCTGGGCAAAAACCAGGAGCATAGGAGTGTTGCTGACTATCCCTCTGACATGCATAGGCTGATCATTCTGTAAAACTTCTAAAACATTTAATCTGTTCATTTACATACAATTGTTCATAGTTGCCAGTCATAAATAATTCATAGCTGATAGCTCACCTAGATATGTTAACCAAAATAACTATCATCAACTATTTATAGCTGAAAAACTGATCATACCACTGATGAGATTTGTTTTAGATTTTTGTTGTTGCAGTCAGATAGCAATTAACAGTGGCCACTACAGTGACGCTGTTGTCTTCCTTTGACAATCCGCATCCCCTCATGTCTTTACATCCATGCATAGTAGTGCCATGTATATCAGTAGTTTGCAATGGATGGAGCTCAGTGAAGAAAATAAAGTTCCACAATCTCTATATTTAGGGCTGCTAAGGCTTTTGTATATGAACTGTTCTAGTGTCAGCTGTTCATTGAAGTTGTTACTAGCCTTTTGAACACTGACCTCCTTGTTCATTTGCAAGCTGCCAATCTTGTTTTTATACTGAATTATTAATCACATACAGAAGTGTCTTGGATACAAATACATAATTAATGTCTATAGTACAAGATGCTGAATTAATATCTGTGGATTCTTTTGGTTAATGGTGAAGAACATTAGGCACATTTTGAGGGTATGAGGAAGGTTTAGAGTAGAAGGTATATGTGCACTGATGGAGGGCCCTATATAGCTAGTGAATCCTCCCAGTCATAAAGACTGAATGCTTTTTTTGTGAAGGCAGGATGAATATGCAGATAAATTCTTAACAAAAATGTAGTTAAATGAGTAGGGCTTGGATACAGCAAGTTAATTTCATCTGGTCACTAGATTAACAAACTGTCAGATTTGTGCAAATAAAAGAGTAGATTTTGATGCTATGATGAAAAGAAAGCTACAGTAGGTTTTTAGTCACATGAGAAGTTATTTAAGACAGTACAACATAAGGTACAACAGGTAACGCTTATTCATTCTCTATACGGTTTGCAGCATGACATCAATATTTCTTATATTGCCCATATGCAAAATGAGTTATGAAAACATTTGGCTGTCTCTTATAAAACATTTATAAACCTTTCTCTGAGGAAGTCATGTTTTACTTGGGATTCTTTGATTTACAGAACATAATATTCTACATGTACTTGTATACCCTGGTGAATCTTTTCTAGTGACTATAACCAAATCAGACTTGTAAAAAATTAAGAAATCCTGTGATGGTAAAATCAGGTTTCTGGTGTGCAGTTAGACCTGAGTCAGACCTTGCTAAGTTGGTGGAAACTCCTACAATACTTTCAGGTTACTTGGTTTAAACTCTTTTTCTGTAATTAATAAATCTCAGCAGCACATAAAGGATCTCACAACTACTGTTATTTTAATTTCTAGGACAAATTTATTCAACTACAAGATCTGAATAGATGATTTGTTTCTTTCCCTGCCTTGTTCCAGATCCCTTGTCCTCTGATTATCCACATAGCAAGTTTCTTCGTGGTTGGCTGCTGTGGTCGCTTCTGGAGTAAGCCAGCTCATTCATTTCATAAAAACGCACAGACTCCACCATTTGTTCAAGGAGCCTCTCCAGCTAAACAATCTGGGTGAGGACTGCACTACATTTGGCTCTCTTCACACAGAAGTCCTCTAACTCTGTCCCAGCTATCCATGGACACTTAAATATTCAACATGCTTTCCTAGCATGAGAAGGTAGTGAACCACACCTTCAGCATCATGCTAGAAAGCATCAATGAAGCAAATGCTAAAGTGCCATCTCATTGCTCTGAGGACTTTGAACAGAATTATATATAAAAAAAATATTTTCAGTTAGGTTACAAACCTCTAGTATGAAGTTAAAAGGAGATCAAATCCAAGTGATAAAGTATGTGGGGCAACTTTGCTCCACAGAAACCAGATCTAGGTTGGCATTGATGCAGGGTAGACCATTTCAACAGGCCAATGCTCTCTCATTGGTGAAGGCCATAAGACAATAAAGACAAAATCTGCCTGTCCATTACTATATGCCTTCACAGAGTCTTGAAAAATGCTATTCCAGTCATAGTTGGCTTTTCTCAATGTGGCTTGGATAATAATTAGAATTAAGAATTTTCTGGAAAAAAAAGACAGTGGATAATACATTCATGCAAATACATGATGTTAACTCTATTAAATTTTCAACTTTTCATAAGAATAGTTAATAGCAAAAGAGGCAAAAAATTCTGTCAAGAGGATGTTGGAAACAGACTTGGAAGCTGAATTTCTTGTCAAGTTCCCTCACTTAAAGCTTTCTAGTGTTTGGCATTTGACTCCTATCAATATGAATCTGATGGCTCACTCTAATGATTCTGTTAAGTAGCTGAAATATATCTTAAATCAGAGCTTAGGGTTTGTTTTTGCTGGGCTTGGGGAATACAGTGATGTAAGGATGTGGCTGCCAGGAAATAAGTGAAGGGAATAAATTAGAGCTTCTTGGCATTGTGAATTGGAAGCTCTGACCACTAGGTAACTGTATGGAAGACAATTTTCCAAAGTTTAACAGATATCTAAAGACATGCTGTTATCTTCCAAAGGAGGACCCTGGGGCCATTCAGTTGCTTCAGCTTTTAAAAGTGGAGCTAGTTTTAAAGCTATTTTTAAGACTGTACTGGAGCTGAGTGTGGTTGAAATAGTAGGTATGAAATTACCCTGAGACTTGAATTAGTTCCTTTCATTCTCCTGCATATTTCCTGTTTGGTCTTGGATGTATTTCCATGTTTGGTCTCCCATTTATAAAAATGGAATAATGGTGATGGCATCATAGGAAGCTTGGTTATTCTAAATGGAGTTTTGTTACTTTATAATAAAATCTAGAGTTATATAATCAGCAATAAGAATGGAGAAAAAGTACTGCAAAAAATGATAGAGTAATTTAAAATGGAAGGAATCTTGAAGTGACATGTAATCTAATCCCCTGTTCAAAGCAAGGCCAATTTCAAAGTATTTTAGGTTGTTTAGGCCCTTGTGTTCATTGAGAACTGTCTAATCTCTGCATGGATAAATGCAATGCTTCTGGGGAAAAGTAGTCGAGAACACATAAACTAAGCCTATTGTGACTTATATGTGCAAAGAGGCAAAATTTATAGTTATTTCTGAGTGTTTGACTTGGTGGATTTAATGGTATTCTTTTAACACAGTTTTAGCACAATTATAATTGTTTTGCAGCTATGTTGCTGTAAAAGTATTACAACAATACAATGATTCTTTGTGAAAAGTGATTAGTAGTAATTCATATAATCAGGAGGCTTGAGTTTACACCCCTTAATTTACACTGTGCTTTCTCAGAAGTTTTCTTTCTGTCTTCACAAACTGACTCTGTAGGGTCATTATCAAAAAGTTATAATAGTATATCAAAAAGATATAATAGTATATCTCTTACACTTTTCGGTAATATAATTACAGTGGTTGCCTGTATTATAAAGTGTAGGAGATCTGCTGGGAGTCTGTTGAGTCTCAGACACCTTTATAGCATACTGCATACCAAACAGCTCCTGGTTATGGTAGATGATAGCACACTTTTCAATTGCTGACCTACTCATTACCAGCTCCTAAACTTCTGTGAATAGCTAAAGAGCACTCCTTACCTTTTAATACCCTGGGGTGTTATATCAAGGTGCTGCAGAGTGTGACAGTAATTCAACATGACTGTCCCAGAAAAATAAAATACATTCTTGCTTGCTAGTTCTAAAATATGCACAGGTAAAGGTGAATAAAATTCTTAATATATTATTTGCATCCTAAATATCTAGAAAATGCTCTAAACAATGTCGAAAGAACTTGAATATACTTTTGACCTCATTCATCTGCAAAACAGTCTAACATTTTAGAGTACAGAAACCTTTTTTGCCATGTATAAATATGGACATAGCCAGTCAATCAGTCACTGAATATAACATGTAATGATCTCTGATTATGGCTTGGATGGACATACTCTTCACTGGGTAAAAAACTGGCTGGGTGGCCAGACCCAAAGAGTGGTGGTGAATGGAGTTAAATTCAGTTAGCTTGGAGAAAAGGAGCCTGAGGGGAGACCTGATTGTTCTCTACAACGACCTGAAAGGAGGTTGTAGCGAGGTGGGGGTCGGTCTCTTCTCACAAGTAAGAAGGGATACTACAAGAGGAAATGGCTTCAAGTTGCACCAGGGGAGGTTTAGATTGGATCTTAGGAAGAATTTTTTCACTGAAAGGATTGTCAAGCATTGGACCAGGCTGCCCAGGGAAGTGGTGGAGTCCCCATCCCTGGAGGCATTTAAAAGATGCATCGAAGTGGTGCTTCAGGACAGGGTTTAATGGTGGGCTTGGCCATGCTAGGTTAACAGTTAGACTCGATGATCTTAAAGGTCCTTTCCAACCTAAATGATTCTATGGTTAAGGATTATAGCTTAGGATTATAAGGACCATTCTTAAAAAGACTATCCTTTAAGGGTCTTTATCTTTCCTCCTGAGAAAATCTACCCTAAATTGTTCCAGTAAAATTGCAGAAAGAACTGAAAACATGAAGCGATCTGCATACCAAACACTAGCCTTCCCTTCTAATACTAATAAAGCTGTTAAAAATATAACAACAATTCAGGTGAAATGTTATCTTCCCTTCTTCCAGCTTGTGGTTGTGTGTGAATGGGAAGAGATCAAGGTCTTATGAGAGAGCAGGTTATCTTACTGAAGCAAGCAAACAAAACAAAACAAAACACCCAAAACAAAACACAAAGCCATGAAAGATAAGCAAATGAGAGCTTTGAGTTAGCAACATCTTCCCCTGGGTAAGAGCTAATTTAGGTTGTAAAGAGCTTCTGGTTTCTGTCATTAATAGGTTTAACAACACTAACTATACTATAGGATCTGGGTCTTTGAATACATATATGCACTTAACAGCTAAATTTCACTGAAACCCACAGAATGAAGGCACCTCAGTCAGCCTTGTGAAACTAAATGGGAGAAGTCCAACTTTGTCCTAAGGGACCAGATCAGTTCCGTAGAGTCAAATGCATTCCTCCCCAGTACATAACAAATAGTAAAATATACCTTCCGCAGAATGTGAAAAATTGGTAGAGTTTACTGAAGTGACTTGTGATAGCATGCTTTCTGCTGTCACGATGTCAGCAGCTATTTCATTCTTTATTAGAAAAATTGTCTTATTAGTTGCATTTAGACAAAATCAAAGCAATAAAATGACAGAAGACCAAGAAGAAAGATTTGCCAAAAGACTTATGTGCCTAGTAGCTACAGGATTATGTAGTACGTTCACAGACAAAACCCAACAAACTCTAGAATAAAGATGGTGTAATATATATATATACACACACACATTTAATACACAACTAAATCTGTTGGGAATTAATACAATGGGAATTAAACACTTAATCTTACTGCCTTTGTGCATCTGGCCTAAGAACTCCCAGTGATGTATATTTTCATGAATTTCATAAAGCAATGAAAATTATGATCACGGCTTATACATAAAACCTCTAAGCATATTACCAGAGCAGTGAGGTGATGTTATTGAGGTGATAAATGCTTAGGACTCACGTGAAGACATGTAAACTCTGCTTTTAAATCTGATATAGGCAATAAGCAGCCTGGGAATGGTTCTAGTCAGTAGCTATATAGTGAAACAGGGACAAATAAATAGAAAGAATAGCTTTAATCACTTGACTCCTCAGCCCTGGGCACCTCTGTGCTGTTCTGTGTTGTCTCACCTTGGATATAAAAGATCTGTATCTGGTCTAGCCTGGTCATTGAACTCCCTATATATCAGCGAAAGAAACAGCCGCATTCAGAAAACAGTTCATCCCATTCACCTCAAATACTAGTCTTAGAATGAAATTAATAACTCTCTGGAGTTGTTTTTAACGTTCTCTTTACTTTAATGGGAATCTCAATGACTAGCTTGGACAGGACACTGAATTTCGGACAGCTGACATGAGATAAAATGGAAAGTTATCTGTGTTCTTCCTAAGTAATGATCAAATATTCAGACATCAAATTGCACCCTCCTTCCAGACAAGCATATTGTCTCAAAGACTGGTTAGTAGTTGAGGCTTTGGAGGATGGTGCAAGAGTCCTAAAACAGGTTTGTCTGTGTTATGTGCCTCATGGAGAGGGTTTCTTCTAACTCTGGGAAAGCAGTCAAAGATCTGAAATCTAAAACTACATCCCTGATTAAAAAAATAAAAAAATTATTTAGTATGTGCTTTTTCATTCTTTTTTACAATAAGTGTAATAATGTTCTTAGTACCTTATTGGAATGAAGTCTCCTTCAGATCTTTGTAAATAGATCTTTTGGGAAAACAGAGCAAAGTTGAATTTTGATTTTCTTATCACAGTTTTAGTCAATGTCTCAGCTAAAATACATATCCTCTATATTTGGCCTTAGAAGCTTTTATTTTACTATATTTCTAGTCTGTTAAAGAATAATTTTGCCTTTAAAGATGAGTTTATAATTTGCATTTCAAAGATATGACTTTGTTCTGTTGCATATCTGCAAATGCTCATTGAGCAACCTGTAGCATGACTTAGAAATTATAGTCAGTCATGTCTGTCAGGAGGTCTGTCTCTTTTTATTCTGAGCACTGTAACTTCTGAGTGATTCTTCTGAGACCTGGGTTTCCACAGCTTCCTTTGAGCCTCAGAGGTACTTTTTCGTTAAAATGTAAAGGGAAGAACTAAGCTGTGGAACGAATGTAGATGTGAATATTTGCCTGCTCCAGTGTAAGGTCACTGGAGTCATAGCCGAGAAGGTCTTCCATTGAAAGGAGAATTTTTTTAAAATATGTGCTTTGAGGAACATTCTGAGGTTGTGGATAATGCTGCCTTCTCTTCTCCCAGAACAATCAACTCAGCTGTAGAAAGTAGCTGTGTCCAACCTTCCTTCAGGTCTGCTCCATTGGTCTCTTTCAGTATTTCCTAAATCTTTGCCTCTGTGACACATCTCCGGAGTCCTTTAGAAACTAGTAATTCCTTTGAAAATCTAGGAGTGATGCAGTAGTCTACAAGGGGGAAAAATGAATTGCAAGAGGCAGAAGGTGAGGAATGAGAGTAGAAAACTCAATTTCATAAATCTCAAAAGTCTGCTTTGTAATAACTCATTTTAATTTTCTTTTTTTCCAATTTTTGTTTGCACATGGCTCCAGTTCCTTTATTTCCCTTATTAAGCTTAGAAGATGAATGAGCTCAAGAGAAACATAATTGAAAGCGTTATGCTTTTCCTAGTTGCTTGCACCAATCTTTGAGCCTGTAGCAAAATCCTGTGTCATGCATCTTCCCTGTTGTTCATGGAAACATTTCTAGGACCACAAAGCAAAACCCTTCAAGGTCAGTGGTCATCCGTCACTTTATTTCCATGCACCATGAATCATTGCCTTTGGGAGTCTCTACCAACCCAGCTGATAGCCCACAGCCTTGACTTAGATTTCGTGTAGTCCATTGTTCTTTTTTAAAAGTGCATACAAGATTCAGGTTATAAAAAAAAGTCCAATGTCATTGCTTTGAGCTAGGACAGTGTCAGTTAATTTATAAAATAAACACTGATTGATAAAAGTAATAAATAAACTGGAGATAATTGGTCTCTGTTTCTATCTTATTTGACCCATAAAATCCAATTTACCATTTGCGATTTCAAATTAAACTGGGGAAATGAGACTGCATGCAATCACAACTGCTCATGTTCTGTGGCCGGCATGCAGCCTGAAACTCTGTTTTCTTATCTGAAATATGACTGGTGTCTAAGAAAGACCCTTTGACAGCTGTCATTGAAAATTAAAAGTCCTTGACAACCATGTCCCTGTTTATTCCAGCAGCAGTGACATGGTTCAAAGAAGATTAGGTCCAGTAAATATGACTTGAAAGTATGACAACTTTGTTAGGATTGCTTCAGATGTCTTAGCAGAGCTGCACCAGTGACCTTTAGCCATGAGGAGACAATATATTACTTTGTGTATTCTTGATATGGTTTATTTCAAGTTTGAATGAGCGCAGAATAAATCTGTCTGAATGCCCCTGTGAAGCTCCTCTGTGAACAGTAATGAATGTTGTTCACTGTCATAATCTAAGCCAACAGGCTTGAAAACCATGAGGTAATGCATGTTTAATGACTGTATGAAACTTTGCACTTTGAAAAAGGGTTTATAACAGGACCTTACAGTAAAAATCAAGGGTCTCTCAGGTGTCCTCTGTGTTAATTATAGCTTTGAGAGAAGGAGTTAAGGGAATCTTAGCAGATAAGATGTTGTATGGCCCTTGGAATTGAATTAGCAGGTGTGACTCAAAGGTGCGGCTTAATGATTTGTTAACTATTCTGTAAATTAAGTGAGGCAGGAAGTTTTGCAGCTCCTCACAAAGGACAGCCCCCGATAAAGATCGGAAACTTGCCTTAAGGAACTGTTAAAACCTATCCTCAAGCAAGAGCCAGGGAGCAAATGAGTTTGCGCAAGAGCAAGAGATTACTAGTGGTGATGAAGAGGAGCCATCAGCCTTCATCTCCACGACCCTCGACGACCACCACGAGGAGGCACTGCGCAGGCGCAATCGGGAGGAGTCCATGGAAATGACCTCTGGGAACTAATTTTAATACGAAGCGAGGATAGGTCATCCCTATGTATAGGCGTGTTGGGAAATCTCATGTATATGTAACACTGACCTGTATAAGTTTGAAGCCGGTCGCCACCTGGGGCGCGCACGACTTTGGTGGGACTACCCCCCCCGTGCTGCCCGGCGCCGAATAAACATCTTCCTCATCCCAGGAGGCTGTAGGAAAGCATGTTCCCTTCTCCTTTTCTCCAACTTTTTTCTTTTTTTTTTTTTTTCCCCAAGGAACATGGCAAAGAGTATCCAATTAAGTACTGCAAAATCTATGAATTGGACATTTTGAGCATCAGACTGTAGGTGTGGCTTTGCAGACTTCCACGAGCACAAAGAAAAGACATTTTGCCCTTACTCAGAAGAGATGGATAATTTACAGCAATAGCAGTGTGCTGACTTTTTTAGCTTAAGCATAGTTTTACATTGACTGCACACCTTCTGATCACCTAAGTGAAACGCCTGAACTACTCTTTGCTACCCACAAAAGCTAATGCGGATGTATTCGTGGAGATGTGGCTGAACAAGCCATGTGATGAAGCACGCAAGTTTCCTGTAGCACACTGAACAGCAAGGGGAAGTAAGCATTAATGGTTCTGTTCTAAGAACACAAAAGAATCTGCATTAGCGAAATACCTAATTTGATTTTTTTTAAATATAGTGACACCAAAACTGGCATACTGGATTTAAGGCTTTCATTTAAAAAAAAAATGTGTTTTCCAGAAGGTTGATTCTTTTTTTTAAACCCATCTCATCCTCATCTTTATTGCGCTTCCAGGTCTCCACTTTTAGGAAGTGTCTGAAGATGCCTCATGAGTTCGAGTCATCCAAAATACAATTACAATATCCACTGTTTTTAAGAGTAAACAGTAATGATGCATTTCTGAAAATCTCTAAGTATAGAATGTATCAGAATTCAAACTACATATAATAAATAAAAGTAAATTAGATCAGTGCTTTTCTCTTTGCTGTTGTATATATTTTAGTTTTATTTGTGTGTTTTAACTGTCAGCCAGTAACTCTGGGTATTGCAAAACTAAACACATATAGAAATATCCAGATCATTTCCTGCAAATCCACACTGGTAAGTAATGTCACTTTATGAGGCAAGAGATATTGTTATCTGTACTTTTAACTTTGTAAAGAATGTGGTTAAATTTCAGGGAGATTTTATTGAAAACTTTCTTCAGATATTCCCTAAGTATTTTAGAAAAAGCGGTTTAGCAAATGCCTCTCACTTTCTCATAATGAGGCTATAAGAAAGTAAGAAGACATTTGAAACAGAGATAGGACAGGAGTGTACTTAGCTATTATATTTGAGCTCAAATTGGAAAAGAAATTGTTCAAGTAGAACAGTGAATCATATGTCTTTCTGAAAATCAGGTTTCTGCTTAGAGGCATTCATCTCATGCTTAGGGATCCTTACAATCAAAATTATGAAGATAGTAGATTCTCACTAAAGTATATAGAAATGTAATATCCCCAAAATACTGTATTAATTTTTTTCCACCCTGTATTTTCCTATGACATTTTCAGTACATACATTGACTGGAGGCAATAATTTCTCTTGGGCTTAAGAGTTATTGTAAGAATAAGTGACTCTGCCAGACCATGATGTTGACCTTAAAATATATGACTATTGGAGTATTCTGACTTTAAAAGTTTAGTTAACTTCATAAGTGTTACCAGCCTGAAAAGAAACACACAGATTTTTCTCTCTCCCTCACACTTTCCTTGGATGCTCACTTGTTCATTGTTTGAATAAAGTCTCATCTTTATTATAAATCTTTACATAAATACTTCCTTAATCACTTCTTTACTGGTGTCACAGCTTTTGCTTCTTTGACCTTAGGTTTGCTTCTGCATTGTATAGCAGGTAGTACAATTGTTTCAGACCAAAAACAACTGCCATTTTTTGGAATAATGTACAGACAGGTTGTTCATCGCTCCCAGTATGTGTATCTTCTCAGCAGAGCACAGGATTTCTGCTGTGGAATCATCATTATTAGATATTTTCAAGACTTGGTTAGATGGAAACATGCTTTCACAGTCTAGGATTGGGAATAACGCTGCTTTCATCAGGAGGCTAGACTAGATGTCCCCCAGCTGTCTGTTTTAACCAACATTTCAATGGCTGTTGTCTGCTTTGCTTTTGGCTCTTATCACTGTTGGTGAGACAGTCTCCTAGAGGCATATTCAGCCACCTGTAGGTGAAGAATTTAGCCAGGTAATTCAGCTGGCTTGTCTCCCTGAGCTCCATCTTACCCGTGTACCAGGGCAACTAATTGAGCTAAATTTTGGATGCTGAATCTGGAAGACTTTGAATCCCCTGTTGATTATAAACTGTAGTAACATTAAGCAGGCAACACAGCTAAATTAGACACTTTAACTTCAGTGTTGTGAATATTTCCTGTATCTTCAAGTACATTCATGTAATTATTCAATATCCCTTGCCTTTATATTCCTAGGACAAAAGGAAACTGTTTCAAGTTGTACCAAGGGAGGCTTAGATTGGATATTAGGCAAAATTTCTTCACTGAAAGGTTTATCAAACATCGGAACAGGCTGCCCAAGGAAGTGGGTGAGTCACCATCCCTGGAGGTATTTAAAAGACATGTAGATGTGGCACTCAGGGACACAGTTTAGTGGTGGACTTGGCAGTGCTAGGTTAAAGGTTGGACTCATTGATCTTAAAGGTCTTTTCCAACCTAAACAATTCTGTGATTCTCTGATTCTACATAATAGGAACCAGAAACCTACCACAAAACTGCTAAGGTCGTCACACTATAAAACTGTCATGGGACTGGGAATCAGAGTGGCATCAAGAAAGTTATTTGTAAGGAACAATATTTCCCCATGCCTGTCTCCCCTTAGAAAAGAAACTTCTCCCTTAGAAAATAAACTTCTTGTTTGTTTGTTTGTTTGTTTTGTTTAAAATTATATCAGGAAGTCCTGCACAATCTTTAAAAACGTATCCACAAAACATCAGGTTTCCATGGTAGAGTATTACTGGTTCGGTCAGATAAAGGAAGTTATAGGTAATGACTTATCTGACAGCACCTCAATTATTTTTTTTCAATAGACACTGTGATCAGTTGCCAGAGCTTAATCTTTCCGGCAATTGAAAACTCACAACATATAGTGTAAAAATTCCGTGGTACTGAATGGATTGACAGAAAAGGTGACCAGAAGCTATCTGCAAGAGTTACAGGAACTTAGCACCTCAGGAAGAGTTATGAAAATGGGTAGAAAGCTGCTGCCACTGGCGAATACATTTATCCAGGGATTTGCTACTATTTCATTGTCTGGGGACAAACTGAGAAGTCTTCCAGTTATAAAGCTTTGTATGTGCCTGACTGCCAGGCATTCTGACTATGGCATAAAACCTATCTATAGATGTTTTTTCCGAAGTTCTCATAAAGCCTGAAGACTTTTCCAGATGATGGTGCTTACGCCCTACAGGAGGCATTCATCATACCATAATAAGCTCTTCCTGCCTGATTTATTTCTTATTCATCTGGCAATTCATTCAATGTAAACTTCCAAATTTTAGCAAACAAGTTATTATCTTTTAGCCTGTCATGGCAAATTTGTTTCACTGTTCTGGACAATTAGTTGATTTGGACAGTGGCTAGTGGCCTTAAACATCCAAGATACTATGGCTCATGCATATATTTTCTGTTTCTCTAAGGGCAACCTCAGAAGTCTATCAGAATTAGCATTTTCTTCTAGCAGTTTTCTTCACATTTGCTACAAATTTCTCTCATATATTTTCTAAATTTCATATACAAATCATTAATGCAGCAACATCATTGTGAAGCATACATTTGTCTGTGCTACAGCAAACACTGCAGGTTCCCACCCATCCCAGAGTGTATCCAGCAGAGAAGAATTCATACAGCCACAGGATAAATCATATTTCCTGCAGAGCAGTCTCAGCAACACAAAATTTCTTTAAAAACATCATCAGATGAATAACTTGCAGCTTTGCTCTGAAAAAGCCGGCAGTAACTGCAGTGACATGCAAACTGTGCTATGAAAGTGCTGTGTTCCGGCACTTCCCTGTATTCACAGGGATTTCCTAAATACTCCAGGGAAAAATTATATGGGATTCTAGTACAGTGGTATTTCCTCATCCAACTTATTCAGTGTCTTCAAAAGGTGGTACATAATTTTCCCAAAGCAGACAGAGACAGAAACTGAATAAGAATTCAAGTCTCTTGGTTTCCTTTGTTTCATCTTAATTAAAAGATTATTTTTTTTTCATTTCTTTATGTAAGAACTGATGTAAAAATCTCATGCCAAAACTAGCAAGAATTTGTTCAGAATATGCACAAGTAGCAGAACTAATAAAACGTGATTTCAGATGGAATTACACCATGAGTTACTTGATTTTCTCATCCTGATTACAATATCCCCAGCTTTCCAAGCACCTTCTTTCTCTGTTAGGTTATCAGTCCCTGAATACCTCTGCTCTCCTGCAGTATCCCTTGTGCAGTGGCAGAGCAAATGCTGTAACAAGCTCTGAGATAAGTATATGCTGATAGGCCAGCTTATATAGATGTATTGACTGGCTCGATAGCAGAAAAACAAAATATCTAGGCATTGAGCCCCTTTTGCAACTTTTCCTTCATTGCAGTCATTTTGAGAGGTACAAAAATTGAGGTAAATGATCATGAACTTGCATCTTCCTTCTCAGCGGCGCTTTTTCCCCAGACTTAAATATGTACGAGCTCTCCACTTTGAGACTGAATAATTCCAGGGAGAAGACTGACAGTGAACAGACAGTGCAATTGCCCAAGTCACATTTCCTTATGAAATGTGGTGCACAGTAGCAAATCCTTGGTTATTTTGTCCATCCCCTGTAGCTATTGTTATCTCTACTTTCTTTCATGTTGTATTCAAAGAATTGGTCATTAAGAGCTACATTGCACTGAGTCAGACAAGGAACAGGTATTTTCCCTTATTCTATTCTTCATCACTCATCTCCAAAAAATTTGCCTTACTGAGTTTTAAGAGGCAACTTCCAGGCAACTTCCTAGTAAGTAAGGAGGAAACATAAGTCTTAATATTAGTTTCGGAGGATTTGTTTTGTTTTGACTTGGTTTTTTGTTGTTGTTTTGGGGTTTTGGGTTTTTTTTTCAGTTTTAGATTCTTTTTTTGGCAAATATCTGTGAATTGCACAGCTCAGTACTGATACTGAAATAGTTCAGACCCACTGCTTTACACTAGTCCCAGTTTCTACTGCAGACCCTGTCACTTCTCACTGAAGTTCTCACTTACTGCATCAGTTTGGCTTTCGGTAGGTTTTATCTGCTGCCAAACAGTCACTGGGAACTACTTTCAAGTGTGAGGCCGATATCTAACTGAGAGCATTCAGGAAAGCAAATGATGAAAGATGTTGAATCTTTGTTATGACGGTGGTAAGACTTACAAATCTCGTATGCTTTGCAGTGAAAGACTGGAACAAAAGGAGAAAAAATTAGGCAAAAGTCAAGATTTGGAAAATCTGAGGTTCTTGTATGCGACTAATTTTCTATGTGATGTGCTAGAATTAGCCATAAAATTATTTACTTGCCCAACAGTACAAAGGAAAACCACCTAGAACTCAAAGAGAAATCCAACCAGACTGCTTGAGGTCAGCACTAGAATGCAAATAGTAAGAAAGAGGAGATAAAGAATGAATGAAGGTACCAAATTGGATCTGATACTTGGTGTAGGAACTTCTTACTTAAAGAAACAATTAGTGCATTCAATAAGTTTAAGAAGGTAGTGTTTAGAATTGTCAAGGAAAAAGAAGAAAGAAAGTACAAGCAGTGACCAGATACAGAAGTTATTTAAAAGGAACATAAACAAATACATTCCTGTATGCAAGAACTGATCTGTTTTGCAAAGAGATGTCCTGAAGACATGATACAGACCATAAGCTATAAATTTTATTTAACAGTTGCAAAGATCATTAATACTAACACATGTGTCCTAAGGGGATTTGACCCTCAGACACTTTTAGACAGAAGGATCGGATTAATTTCCATATTCCTGTTTGAGGAGGAAGATGCTGCACCATCATACTGCAGCATCCAGAAGAGGTAGCATCACTGTACATGGGGATACAGCCGTGTCCCCAAAGCCAAGGTCTATATCAGCCTTGGTTCAACAGGACAGCCCTTCTCTATACCAGGTTGGCCTGTCATCGCAAGTAAGTCTTGGCATACTGAGTTATAGCTGTGCAAACCTTTTCTAGGCAAACATGGGCTTTCTCTTTTCTCTCTCCTTGAGTTTTCCCCAAATCAAGCAGGTATATTATGGCATTGGAGAGCAAAACTAGTGCAGTCTTTTTCAGCAAGTTTGTTACTTCAGACTCAGTGCTGTATTGGCCAAGGCTACATGAATTCAAGTTCAGAGCAAGCTATAGTGGATATATTTTTTCCAGATTTTAGTAAGGCTTTTGATACTGTCCCGCACAGGATCCTTCAGGAAAAGTTGTCTAACTGTGGGATGAGTAGGTTCACAGTGTGCTGGGTGAAGAATTGGCTGTTAGGGAAAACTCAAAGGGTGGTAGTGAATGGGGCTGCATCTGGCTGGTGATTGGTCAACAGTGGCATTCCTCAGGGTCCAATTCTAGGGTCAGTTCTGTTCAATATTTTTATTAACAATCTGGATGCAGGACTTAAATGCACCATTAGCTAGTTTATTGATGATACCTAACTAGGAGGTGCTGTTGACTCTCTCGAGGGACAAAAGACCTTGCAGAGGGATCTAGATTGATGGGAGTATTGGGCAATTAACAATGGCATGAAATTTAACAAGAACAAATGCCAGATTCCACACCTGGGATGGAGTAACTCCAGGAACAAGCATAAATTGGGAGAGGAGTTGGGGTGCTGGTTGGCAGTAGGTTCAATATGAGTCAGCAGTGAGCCCTGGCAGCCAAGAGAGCAAACCGCGTCCTGGGTTGCATCAAGCACAACATCACCAGTTGATCAATAGATGTGATTATTCCACTGTATTCCTTATTGGTGTAGCCTCACCTTGAGAACTGTGTGCAGTTCTGAGCCCCACAATTTAAAAAGGAGGTTAAGGTCCTTGAATGTGTCCAGAGGAGGGCAACAAAGCTGGTGAAAGGACTGGAAGGCATGGCCTGTGAGTTGCAGCTAAGGACTTTGGGATTGCCTAGTTTGGAGAAAAGGAGGCTGAGGGGTGACCTTGAGGAAGAAGTGGAGAGGGAGGTGCTGATTTCTTCTACCTGGTATTCAGTGATAGGATGCATGGGAATGACTCAAAGCTGCATCAGGGGACTTTCAAACTAGGCAGTGGGAAACTTTTCTTTGCCAAGAGGGTGGTCAAACACTGGAGCAGACTTCCTAGAGGGGTGGTCAATGTTGCAAACCTGTCAGTGTTTAAGAGGCATTTGGACAATGCCCTTAGTAACATACTTTAACTTTTGGTCAGCCCTGAAATGGTCAGGCAGTTGGGCTAGATGATTGTTGTAGGTCTGTTCTAACTGGACCTATCCTATTCTAAATAAGAGGCATGTATCAAAGCACCTTGCAAGGGATACTTGTCCACTCTACAGAAGTGCATATAATAATTGCACAGATTAAAACATGCTCTGTGAAAAAATATCTGAAAAGCAATAGAAGAGCGTGTCACAAACCTTGCCTTGATTTGATTCTGATCCAATGGATGTGAGATAATCCACTTCTAAAAACATTCAGTCACCAACAGTGATTTTATGTTTATGCCTTGGAAATGTAAAAGGTTAAGGTTGAAAGTAAAAAAATCCCAAAATCCTAAAAATCAAATGACGGGAGCATGAGGATAAACTCTTAAACAAATCAGAGGCTATGGATATGATGATTAAGGATATGATTTGAACAGATGATCTAGCAACCCAGTATATTTAACAACACAGACACAGAAACACTATATAACTTGACATTTCAAAAAATGTTTGCAACCCAATGCTCACAAGACAAATATTCATTTGATGAACTTGAAGAATAATTAGAACAAAAGTAAAAATTTGTTTCACTCTGCTTGAATCTGTATAGCAGAAGGTAGAGCTTTTCAGTCTCCAGGTAAAGTGGCTTCTGAAATAACTTCCCTCTGTTTACGCAATAACTAATTTTTTGCATTTGCTTCCAAATTTCTTCCTGTGTTTTCTATGACACATTTCTTCAATATGATTTCACTTCCAAAGCACTGAATTTAGAAACCTGTATGGTATAATTTATGTCTCAGGGCTGCAAGTGACATTGAGAGAAATTTCTAGTATTAATAATACAATCATTTTCAGCAGGTTAATGGCTCAGACAGAACCACAGCCGAGTGCTTTGCTACAGAAATCCACTATATTTCATGTTCTCCTGATTGTTAATAATCAGATGCAGCCTCGGTTTGTGAATCTTGTGATTTAGTGTTCAAATCTAGAGGAAGAAACATATCTACAAGGAGAAATTTGTGAACCTATCATCTTTCCTCTTGGGTGTAGTGTAAGGCATTTTTTTTTTTTTGTAAAGCTGTTGTCTTCTGATTTTATGTTTAGAATTGCTTTCTCCTCAGTGAAAACCATGTCTTTTCCATACCTTCTGCAGTTCTGATTATAAGAATCATGAAGTAGTAGTGAAAAGAGTGTAATATGCATTTTCTTGTACGAAGATTCCAGCAGCTGTACTCTGTCATCTTGCTCTGCAGACACAGGTTTTATCCCCCTATTATAAAGAGCCTATGCTCCCTCTGTGTATTATGGATATAATCTAAAGCCCACTGAAGTGGAAACACTCTCACTTGGTTTCAGATAGGTCCTATATCTATAAAGAGAAAAACAACCACAAAGGAAAATGACTTTATAATTTCTTTTTTGTGCAGATTAAAAAAGTTCACAATTACAGATTGTATCTCCATTTTCAAATGTAGGTGTGGGTTTCAAATTAAAATTATATGTGCTGCCCTGTTTTATTTACGTGGCGAACCTATTTGCTGTTGCTGGTTTGAGCAAAGGTATGTGGAATGGAAAGACTACAAAAAAGCTATTTAGAGAAGCTACTCCTTTGCTACTAGAATCTGAAAACCTTTGCCCATCACTGCAGGTTTATTGGTATAAACTGCTTGGTTGTGCCCTTGCTGAGGCACAGATTCTCTGAAATATCTGTACATTCTTGTGAGTCAGCTTCACTAGCAGAAATTATATGGTTGGCTGTCATTCAAGATGTACACCAGTTGAAGTTGGTCTCCTCTGCAAGTTTCACAGAATTGCAGAATCAATTAGGTTGGAAGAGACCTCTGAGATCATCGAGTCCAACTTTTACCCTAACACCAGCATGTCAACCAGATCATGGCACTAAGTGCCACGTCCAGTCTTTTCTTAAACACCTCCAGGGATGGTGACTCCACCAGCTTCCTGGGCAGTTTTAACTGACACAGTGGAAAATTCACTGAAAGGTGAAGAATTCTTCTCTGGAAGGTCTACCACAGATTAAGTCTTCCAGGATGGAGGCTGACCAAACTGCTGTGTTTGGGCCTTAGACCATTGTGTTTGTAGCTATAATATTCTCCAGATCTCAGCAGGTTCAAATGACTGTCTCTGGCTGATCTGTAGCCTGTTTTGGGTAGAAACTTGGGATGCTACTTCTGCATGGAACTGGGACACAGCCTCTCAACCCACAAATGTCTCATATCCAGAAATGTCCACAGAGTCTGGATAGGAGTTTTACAAAATCTCCAAGTCTCTAGATGTTTTGGTTTTCCACTTCAGCTCTGAAGGGCTGAAATGGAAAGGACAGAAAGATTTTACAAAATTTTCTCAACAAAGCTCTTCTTTACTTTAAAGGTATCAGAAAAGATGTACAGATCTGGACAAAAATAATAAACTCCTTGCTGGTAGTTCCCTGCCTTAATTTCCTCACTGCTGTGAAGTCTTCAGTGGCTGTGACCACAATCCAACAAGCAATCTCTAATTTTGCCTTATGCAAGTGCCTACTCCTCCAAATCATGGATGCTATCTCCTTCTCATAGTACTCAGTTTTTCTCAGCTAATCTTACAATGAAATAGAAGCCTAATCTGTAAAAATATCCTTATATTCCTCTGTCCTAGGTATTTTTAAAATTTATTTGTGAGTAATTCTGAGCTTTCTTTTCACTGCTCAACCTCAGAATTTTTTAAGATCTAGCATATACGTAACACATTTCCTTGTGTTTTAATGAGGGGATTTTTCCACTTTCCAGTCCTTTTTAATGGACCCAGTTTTCATATTTTTACATGGATTTCACCCAACTTGTGGTCCCAGAGTGCTCCTGAGGCATCATTATGGCTTAGTTACCTCACATTACCCCTGGTCTTAGAGACATCATGTAGTTGTAATGGAAAATTATGGGTTACTACAAGGCCTATTCAAGCATATAAACCATTAATTTCCCCAAACTATTGGCATTAGAGGTATATTTTATAAGACTTTAAACATATATGATAAACCTAGACTAGTACTTTTGGAAACTTTTTGGTTAAAATTCATCTTTAGGTGCAGTCAAAAGAAGTTGAATGTCCAGACTTCATTTCAGGGCAATACCAAAGCATCCACCCTTCTCTCTTTCCCCATGCTTCAGTTTCCAAACCAAAGAAGCCCAGACCCAAAAGACGTACAAGAGAATTATTATCCTCCAGCAGAGCTTCAATCTGGACAGCATCCCAGGGCATGCCCCAGTGTGTCTCCCAGATATCCCTGATATAGACCTACTTTTGGGACACTTCTTCAGGAGAAATGAGATGAAATAGGTCATGCTGTGCCTCATCTAACTCACTCACCCTGGGCTGGGACATAGACAGTTAAATTCCCGAGTTGGAAATCATACCCTTTGGCCATTTCATTAAAGAGCTGAGCCGACTGCTTTCCTGATCCTTTAAGAGTCTATGTACTCCATTACAGTGAACTGAATATCTCTTAATGAGAAATGTTGTATTTGCACTTTAAGTGTAAAAGGTCACACCTGATAATTTTGACAGCCTTGGCTATTCTATCATTAAATCTCACTGAAGATTGATCTACATTTAAGATAAGAAAGTTTCTAATAAAATTCCTGGATTTTTAAAGGGGTTGTGTTTTGTTTGTTTGTTCCTGTGTTTGCTCCTTGTCAGCTGTTTTTTTGGTGTATGTATTTGTTTGTTTTTCATCGGGAAACTTGTTGCCAAGGACAATTCATTTTTCATGAGATTTCTAGAGCAGTGTCTCATTTCTAGTCGCTGCCAATCTGCATAAGTCATCCAGCAACTCACTCAGAGCATGAATCAAGGGGCAATAGGTACTGTAGTGATGCTGTGAGGAAAAGAAAAATGCATTGGGCATGCTCAGTGGATGTCTTTCATGCAACTGTGAACAAACAAATCAGGCGGAACACTTGATTAAACAGCATAACTGTGCACTACAAAGCAAATTATGATAAATTGCTAATATTGATTACTTTTAACCAGAAGGATGAGATTGTCTGGTGTTTAAATTTAGGAATGCAGCCAAAAGATACCTTGACCTCACCTCTGCACTGGGAACCAATACAAAATTAATTGGAGCTGTCATTCAGGTGGAAGTCACAATTACGTGACAGTTGATTTATTAATTTAAGAGCTAGCTACAAACCAGATGCATTCTCCACTGGTATGTGATTTTTGCAGCTTAGTTTGTTAACACAGAAAAACCTCCAGGATGTTGATAGTCTTTGTTTAGTGCCTGTAATATAATACATTTTCATTTGAATTAATGCACTTCTGGTCAGCAATAAACAGTTTTAGCTTGTTTTTGTGATTACATTTTCCCGGATTTTAATTTTGCTTTTATTTTGCTAAGTAGCTTGTACTGCTGAATTCACAAACACATAACCAACTGGGACTTGGAGTGCTTCTGCAGTATGGCATTTACAACAGCCATCTGAAATTACAAATATTCTGTCTACCTGTACTATTAATTGTATACGTTGCACTCTAAACAAAAACATATATTGTCTGACCTGAATTCTCAGGAGTGTTGAGGTGCTCTGTTTCTTTTCTGGTTTTGTCCAAAAAAACTGATCTGTTGTGACCACTGGCTATCTGCTTGTTCAGTGTGGAGAAAGATGATTCAGTGTAGGTGGCAGAGCTTACTCTTACAGATCTTTTCCACATGCATATACGTATATATACACACTAACATTGTGTTTAAGGGCAAATTATAAACATTTTTATTTTATTAAATAGTCATAATTTTATTTTTTCCAAAGTCATTGCAGTCTTTGATTGATGTTGACTGGTGTCTCTCTTTTATATTCACGCAGATATATACATTTTATCTGGAATTAATGCAAAATTTAGATAATTTTTATCTAGATTCATAAAATTATTCCTCTATGCAGAAATATCACAAAGAGGCAGCCTAACAAAATCAAAGGCAGGGAACCTATTTTCTGACAGGTAGGATCTTAGATATTTAAATAAAAGCATTTTAAATATGTCTCCTCTTTTTTTTTTTTTCACATGACATGTCCGATGTTGGCATGATGATATATATCTTACTCCACATTGCTTCCATAGGGTATTTTGTTGTGTGCTCAGCACCAGAATAACAGGACTGTACTGCTGCCCTGTATAGAGTATAACTGTTGAGTATAGGCACTGGCCCATACCGAATCATAAAGCCATGTCCACAGATACCAGACTCACAGTGAAAGCAAGATTCTGCTACACCCTGGAACCAGGCTATCTTGATTTCAGTCCCCTGTCTCAAGTCACATGCCTGAAACATTGTATTCTGTGTTTAAGAGAAGCAGATGAGACCTCAGTTTTGGGAATTAGATCAGGGATCTTCTGTCATTGCACCTGCTGCCAGTGTCTTCTCCTCAACTTCATTCCTTTGCAGCATCTTAGGTATTTATGCAATACCTTACGTGTTTCACTTTGAAATAATTGTAGGCTACAAAAAGTATTATGTAATGAAATTTCTGGGGCCTCCTGAAGGAAAAAAATAGGATGAAACACTATAGAGTACAATGAACCAGTATACTGTAATGTACAGTGTACTAATGCCACCGCTCCACAGCAGAACGCAGTGATTCTGCCTTCAGGCCAAGTGTTCTGGACCTTCCCAAACTACATTTTTTCCCCATGATCTTAGACAAAGAAACTAAAAAAAACCTCCAACCCTGCACTGAAATAAGTATGTGAGAATGGGATCCTACCCTAAAACTCAGTTGAATAGAAATGTGTAACTAAATGTAAAAGAATAGTTGGCAAAAGCCATTACCAAAGGAACATTAAATAAATTGTAATTATTTTCCACCTTCTTTTCCTTCTGTTCAACTCATTCTTGTACTATAATGTACAACCATCTCTCTATAATGTAGCACTTTGCATATTTTAGTACCTGAAGACTAAAAAAAAATCCAACAAATAATGTTACATATAAAAACCTACACAATTTCAGCCACTTTGTCTGCCAATGTACCTCCCCTATTAAAAAGTATCATATATGTATATACACAGATATAATTCAGATTTTCAAAACATATCTCCTCACCTTTTAATATGGCAGTGGGTTTTTTTTTTCTTTTTTACCCATCTCTTTCCTGTTCTCTCTTTTTCTTTCCTCAGTGGTGGATCTACTAAAAGTAGAGCTTGGCAATTATATTGCTAAAAGTTCTATTAATGCAGTATTCAGCCCTCTTCTACTTATAATTTTAAGGTTCAATCTCCTGAGAACTGCCAGGGATAGAAACAGGCTTTCTGTTTCATTGGAGAACTGGGAAATTCAGCTTTTCAGATATATCAAGTGTTATGCAGCATTTATTTAGAAACCTGGCAGATGATGAAATATTGAACCTTAAAACAGGACTGACATTTTGATTTATATTGAAAAGGACTGATCCTTTTCTGTTTCTCATTCTTCATCAGTATCCTTCTGTCACCATGAGAGGAATTATTTCTCTGTTTACACCAGAAAGAGAGCACAGAATCTGGCCTAAATTGTTTTAAATGTTTTCTACAGATTTTAAAAAAATCAATGTCTTTTTTTTTCTTTCATATTGACAGTATAGTTAGATGCATGATATCAGGGTAGCCTGGATTTTACAGGCATAGAAATACAAATTATGGTGCCAATACATTTTTTAAAGACTCAATAAAAAAAGTTCTAAAATAGCTTTTCTGTAAAATGTGAGGTTTAAGCAAAATACAGGATGGAGTTATAAAGCTTTTTATGGAAAGAAGTTTGACCTGGCCAGCATAATTCACTTGGCCATTTCAAATTTGTTGTAATAAAACTTTTATGTTGTCACATAACACTGTCTTCTGTATAGAGAGCCAGATCTGTGAAAACAGTTTAAGATGCAAGCTATTCTTGATGAAGGATTATAGGTACTATATATCTGTAAACTTGTGTGATGTTGTTTTATTATTGTAGCTATTAATTGCGTGAAGAATTCAATCTTAGATCAAGGTACGAGTTTGTTGTTTAGAAGATTTTTTTGCTAAATTCATACATCCCAAGGTATTTTTGAGCTACTTTGAAGACTGACTACTCATATTGCCCTATTTACAAATGGAATGGAAAAAAAAAATCAAGTCTGATACTGAAAGGGAGGAAAAAGTACTTGGAGGCAGCCCTCCAGTTCTGTTCCAGGTCTCTTCTTGTGGAGTTAATCTGATGTTGTCATCTGTTGGACAAGCGACTTCACCTTCATAGATTTATGTTTGTCCTCCCATCTAAGTCTCTTTAATCTGTCCAAGTTTTGATACAGCTCAAGGGCTCATTGTCTACTGGGGTCTTTACCATCATAGTTAACAAAAAAATTGTTCAGATTGTCACTAGGAATGTGAAATAGTGAGCAAGATTTATAGCCTGTACAACAGGGTCGAATATTACTGCAGTAGGACAAAACTCATTTAAGGTAGATATCTCACATCTTGATTAAAGGCTTTTTAAAAAGAGCAACGATTTCATACTGACACACTGTTTGCAAACATAATTATAGAAGTATCTGGGAAGAATCAGATGCAAAAGAAAGGATTCTGATAACTTTTTAAGATCTATAACTTGAACTATCTACATTACTAGAAGCAGAGATGTGAATCCAAGTTCTCATTTCAGTAATGTTAACATTAATAAACTTCAGCATACTCACTCTTGTTCTGCCCAAATGGACAAGTGAATACAATTCTGGCCTTTCATACTGTGTTTCAGCCTGTTGTAGATATCTTTTATGAACCTAGATCATCTGAGTAGCAGCTTATCTGACATCTAAATCTTTACTGTTGTTGTTATCATCAAGGCTAAATAATGCCTTCTACCAGCTCTGTCTCTTTTGATACTTCTTCATCTTCAATTTGTTTGTTTTTTTAAATCTTCCTGTTGTGCAGAAAATTGCGTAGCTGATGAGATCTGCTCTGCGTCGTTGTCTGTGAGCACACAGCAGAACCAGTGAACAATGGCAGACTCCAGAGCAAGTGGCATAATACAGTTTTAGCACATAACTTTGAATTACTTTGTCAAAAATCGATTTGAGAAAGTCAGCCACAGTATGAGTTCCAGAGAGTTTTGAAACATTAAATCATTTTCACACTCATTTATATACTGCTACAGATATGGCCTTCTATCAGTGGCATTTAACAAACATTAAGAGGCAGTTCATTCCCTGGAACAATTACAATGAAGAGTCATCTAGGCCAAAGTATCAAAAGAGGTCTCATTCATCCAGCATTATAATTGCATGTTTATACTCCCTTCTTATAATCTCTTGAGCATGGAAGATTCTTGGAAAAAATAATTGAAATCTGTAGAAGCACGATGCTGAACTAAATAATACTGATGTAAAAGCCATCTAATGAAAGGGAAGGTCAGGTCCATTCAAGGAGGTTATGAACATATTTAGCAGTGAAAACTCAGTGCTCTCTAAGGAAAGAGATAATCATCAGAAACGGCAGAGCTCTTGAGAAGTATTTACTTGTTATAACCATTTCATGCGAGTTTGTGCAATTATATGTTATATTATAAGGCAAGATCTCTGCCCTGAGAAGGTCTAAGCCATCTGTTTTTCCTGTGTTTGACTGCTCCTGGAAACTACTGAACTGTCTCCTCCAGCAGCCGTTACCAGGGACAAGTGTATATGGGCTGACTTTCAACTATGCTTCATTCATTAGTTCCTCTCTCATTTTTAGCCTTGCCACTTGCTGACATGCTGGACATCAGCTGAATGCTCCAGGTAGACTGCAACTAAGGAGGAGAGTTTATGTATTTAGTGGATAGTTAGAGGCTAGATGAAAATACTGGCAATGTCATTGCTCAGACATGTCATTTTTCATGTTTTGGAGGAAATGTTGTAGGATTAATAGCTTTGATGAAGAGAAAACATTGCATTTTGTCACATTACCTGAGGGTATTCTGCTGTTATTTACAAAATGGGGTCACAGTATAGATGCTGTGGTACATGACATCTCTTGTGGGCCCCACACTATCGGATCCCTTTCCCTTCTGAGAGTCTAAGAATAAGTGGTCAATACAGAGATAATTAGGGTTATTTTAATACTCAGGCAAGAGTTATTGTGAAATATTCTGAGCACTCACCATATATTTTGTGGATTTTATTTGAGCTATTTGAATTATTGCAATATACTTCAAGTGAAGGACTGGTGCTTAAGGCTTGACACAGTCCAATATGTTCTGACCAGGTTCTTTTAAATATTCTACACATGGAGGGTGTAATGTTTAATATCAGATTTATTTATTTAAAGATAGTTGATGTTACACAGGGTTTCTGATTTAGCATAGTGATACAAGACGTGTTGCATAACATAGTACAAATGTAAGTTACATTTAGCAAAATACATTTAGCAATTGCAAAATACAGCTTGATCATGATACCAATGTAATTCCCATTATCTGTCTCTATTATCTACCCACTGTTACAACGCTGGCTGTTCCCAGTCACTGGGAAGGAATATCTGGGTTGAAGCCAGCCCAAGCCCACCGTCCTCCCCGAAACTCCCCTGCCAGTTGTTCAGCCTCCATACTCTGCTCTGGGTCAAGCCACATATTCACTCCCCAACGCTGGTCTGACTAACTCATGGAGACATTTACGCTTTTAATGAACTCAAGGAGAAACACCACCAGTTGATCCACTCAACTGCTGACAGATATCCACCCAAAACAAAGGCCGCTGTCCAGTTCCCTCCATGCTGACACAAAGACAGCCTCTTTGCAACAACTGTGGTCAGCCACAGTCCACACCATTCCCCATCCTTCACAGGCACATCATTCTGGCCCATCTGCACCGAGCCCTGCTCCACCGTAGGGGTTTATTGGTCAGTCACAAGACCTGATGGAAAGAAATGGCTAAAGCTCTTCCTTACCGCCTCCCTGTGAGATGATCTCATACAGTCTTGAGAATTGTCCTGCAGACTTGAATTAAATGAACAGAAATAACAGTAGCAATAACTACTATATAGCTGCAATTTGTCCTGGGATCTCAAAGTGTTTTACAAAGATGACAAATGTCCCTGTTTCCATGGTGTATCCTGTATTGTGTTGTTCAGAGGTGACAGTAGTTTGGCTTGAAAATGTGTGTAATGATCTCATACTCTAATAGTGGGCATTCCTATTACTAAAAATTTGACACTGATCACTAAAACTTTGACGGTGGATCTGTATTATTTTCTAAAGGTTATATGTTTTTAATGGGAGCCGTTATCAAGATAAAATGTTAATATATTAACCAAATTTTTGTTTGAAAATTTATTTATGAGTAAATTTGTATTCAGTGGTAACTTCTTGATGTGACCAAAGTAAACACTTGAGGCTTCACAGTTATTTTGTTGTAGGACTTTAGTAATTTATAAGAATAATTTATAAGAGCTTGAAGACCATTGTTGTAACTCTGCTAAGTATCGGTAAAATAGAAAACATCTTTAGAGACGTCTTTAACTGGTTTATTTTTACTAATTGAAAAATAGAGATTATTAGCTTACCTATTTACTCTCACAGATGAAAGAGATTGTGTGTAAGATTGAGATCCACCAGGGACATCTTGACCTGTGATCCTGTAAACTGTCTGTAAATGCAAGATTTCTAATACTATAGGAAAATAATTTTTGAAAAAACCTTAATAAAAAGAGAAGAAAACCTATGCTGTAAGTCTTTAGCATTAATAAATGTACTACTTCAGAGAGTGTCTTCTGGGGACCTGCTGACAGTTTTCATGTGAGGTAATTGCAGATCAAAATGTATTAGGCTGTTAACTTCAGCAGAGGGATTTTCTGTTTATTGATGCAGCTGGTAACATAGTCATAATAGAAGGTTATATGAAATTTCTTACTTTATCTTTCTAATTTCAGTTATTATTTATTCTCTCAAATACTGTTTGCTTGAGCTTGAATTTCTCTATCCTGGACTTCTGCTATGAACTTTTTATCCACAGAAATCTCAGTTTGTCAGTCTCAGTAGAAACCTGATGCAGTTTGTGACATATTTTTTTTCCAAATATGTCTCAGTTGAGTATGATCCTTTCCAAAATATAGAGAACACACAGGGAAACCACTGCTGCTTTAGGCTGCAACAGGGGATTTGCTAATCCTATGCTCGTTAGCCTATGTCCTGCCTTTAGGTTGCGGTATGGAAAAAAGAATCAAATCTGATATAAGTCCAGAAGAAGATCTAGAATTGAAGCCAAGCATGTGGCCCACACAGATGTGGATGTGGCCAGGACTGGGATAGGATGCCTGACTGAAGGTTTTAGTTGTGATTTATGGAAGTGCTGATCATTCACAACTGCTGCTGAAAATAATGGGATCGCTGCCATGAATGTATAAAGCTCTAAACAGAGTGGAATATACTAAAAACAAACAAAATCTAGATAAAGAACATAAATTGGCAATTTAGATTTATTTTTTTATGTGCCATCACTCAAGATGAGCTGTGGAAATATTTTCATTACTGTTTGTATTGCATTCTGCAACTGCAGTAGTGAGCACCACTGGGAAAGAAATTGCTCCTTTTGTTCTCTAAGCCACTTCAAATAATGTGAAGTAAGCAAGCTGAATGACACTTTGAGCTTTTCCTCTATCTGCTGTTTCTGAAGCACAGCTATTTTTCTAACTGTCCTGAATAATTAGGAATGGGGTTGCGGGAAAAAGGATATAATTCCTTAGTTAATGAGGAACTCATTTTACTGATTCTTTACACTACACTTTACTATACTGTCAGTGGAGCTACAGGATGTTAAAGTGAAACCCTGAAAACATCAGAAATATTTCTTTGATAAGTCTGATGTCTGTCAGTGTTAATGCTATGTAGGAAATCAAATTCTTACTAAAAGGTCACACTCTCAGCTGAGATGTTACACCCAACTGAATGCACTCCAGATGTGTGAAGATTTGCAGTAAATTAGATGATGTTCACAACCAGATGTTCACCTGGTTTCTCTTTACTTTTCATTTGTTCCCAGAAGATGTCCAAAAGTTCTTTGGTGCTCAGGAAAATCTCAACATAGTTTTATTATGGTGGCAATGTGTGGGGAAATATGCAAAACATTGCAACATTTTCAATCTTTTGTTCGTATTCAACTGTGCATTTGTAACTGCTACAAGAATAAGTGACCAAAAATATATTTGCACGTGTTGCATTTGTAACCCATGGGCTTCATACTTCTTTGTTTTTCTTTCTGAGGCTCAGTGGAAGGGAAGGAAAACTCTGTATTTTGCATCTATGAGATGATCTAAACAATACTGGAGGAAGAAAGCTGTAAAATAGAAGTTAAAGACAGTCAGGTAGATTCAGCTTATGGCTAGTACATGAACAAAGCTTGTGTGTGCACTGAGTCTGAGTCTCAGTGTATGCATCGTTCATGATACAATATATAGATTTTGTTCCAATGACTCTTGTTGAATTGACAGCTTTTCATCCATAAGTTCGAGAGAGGTCAAGTTAAGGTCCTAAAGCTATTCTTTTGGGACTGTGATGTTTTTGGAGGGGAATGGAGGTGTTTCCCTTCTTCTCAACCTCTGAAGATTTAAGTTGACCAAATGCTGACATCTCCGTATGCCTTTTTATCAGTTGAGAAACACAGCAGTCCTATGATATGCTACATGTCATCCTAGAGTATGTCTGAAAGTGTTGGCCAGATTACACACTGGAAGAATCTACTTTTCCTCACTGATGATAAAAAGATCATCCGATGACCATCTGAGGCAGAAACACCTACCTTTCAGATGTCTATGGTTAAGCAGGATCAATCTCTCTGTGACTGATACGCTTTACACATCACTAGTTGCTTTAATATCCTTTAAGTATTTTTAATACTGTTCAAGTGTTTTCTATGCATGAAGATTTATTTGTCTGTGCTGCTCTCTGGAAACTGTTGCTTATAATTACTTTTGAGGACTCACAGAGCATGGACCTGTTATTTAAATCTGCATAATGTTTTGTGGATGATACTGAAGTTAAAGCAGCTTTTTTCCCTCTGTTATTGAAACAGTTAAACTGGTACTCAGAAAAAGCGGAGTTTGAAACATGGTATTACCACAGTGCCTACCACCCCACGTTGTGGTAGAAGAAGAAGGAGTTGACCCTGAAAATTTGGCACCAGCTCACTGCAACCACTCTGACTAATGCCACAGAAAAATAGAGTCTGATGTATTTTTTATGGAACACTACTCAAGGTTTATTTTGATTTAAACTAGGGGAAGTAAAGAGGATGGAAAATGCAAGATACTGGTGACTCAGCATTTTAAATCAGCCCTTTTTAAAACGAGGTGAGGAAGGGAGGAAAGGAAAAGAATGAAGATTTGAACTACCAGGAGGAGTAAATAACCAAGGATTTTCCAAAATATCACCATTAAGACTGGATGGGTTTGTTGGAAATCCCATTCAGATCTAACCGTTTGTATTTTAACTTGAAATTATCCTTTTCAGGGCTCCTGGAGGAAATTTTGTATTGAGACATCTCATGTTAAATTGACAACTTCAGTTGCATAAGCTGGCTTAGTCTGCTGGGGAGAAACTGCTATTATTTACTTATATAATACTATATAACATGAGATGAAAGAATTTTGCACATGCTGCTAAAACCACAGAAATAAATTTTATTCTTACACGATGGTTTTACTGACATTCATAAGAATCTAATTGAACATTCCTTAAAATAATTAAAAGTTTCCTTTTAACTTTGTCTGGCATTTTACTAGCCAGCTAATGCTAATGTTGATGAAAACATGATTACAGTATAATTATGGTTATTATTTCTTAAGTTATCAGACATTAGACTTCTGTGAAAAGAAAAAAAAAAAAAAACAGAAAAAAAGAGCCTTTCATCATACAAATTGGAAGTTCTCATATTCATAATAATTTTTCTGAACACTAATTTTGAATACTTAGATTTGTTCAGCACTTCGTGTAGCAAACTAGAAAAAAATGTCCTAGATTTAGGGCATTTGGCAGAACTCTGGTATTTGTTTTTTGATATTGTCAGTATATCTTTGAGGCCATCTGCCAATTGATAATTTTTGCACGTTCTTACAAGGAGGGGAAAGCTGAGTACAAGAGGAGGCAGGTTCTACTCCTCTGTAGATCTATATGAACCAAAGGCAGAGTGTTCCTCACAAACCTGATACGGTCAGAGTTTTGTTTCATACCAGAAGGCAGTTAAACACACTGAAGAGGTGTAGGTACAATATTTTCTGATCCTGCCTTTCTCCCTTTTCTTTAACTGACTTTACCTAAGGCACATGTCATCTAAGTTTGGGCACATGGAGTAAATGTTAAGGCACAGGTAGCCTTTGCAGAAGGAAACATTGACATTTCTAGCCAGTGATAGAGAATAAGGATATTTGTTTATTTGTTTATTTTTACTTCCAATGAGACTCAAGAATGTAAATGAGAAAAATATAAAGAACAGATTAGCTATTTGAAATCTAAATCTTCCATCCACACAAGTACGTACTGAAGTTTTTGTACTTCTCCCTATCGATCTCATCTCAAGTTTCACCAAGATTCTCTACAAATGCACATAGCCTGTGTCACTTACCTTCTCCACATATGGGCTGGATCCACTGTCTCGTGTGGAAGTGGCACACACTGACACCCTTGGTCTTCCTGGGTGAAGGTGAGAGTCAGATGTCAGGAAGGATCTTGATGATATGGAGATGAAGTTGCATAGAGCTCATTGAAGCAGAATATCCTTTGCAACTCAGGTTGAAGTCTGGTAATCAACATATTTAAGTTTAAATTAATTATTACAGTTAAAAGTGTATATTGGAAAATCTGTTCTTGGTTCACTATGCTAACAGAGATTCCAAAAATGTTTGGAGGTCTAATTCTTATTTCATAAGTATTCACACAGGTTTAGGTATTTTATAACATTTATGTTGTTTCATGCTTCAACTTGGGACACATTGTCCTTTACAGCTTTCAGGATATCTCAGAGTGTTTAAAATCACTGAAACTAACCCATTGAAACGCAAACACCTGAGACACTCACTATTCCCGGTTTGTACTTCTGAGAAATTTTTAGAGCTTCTTCAAATATTTTATTGCATGTCATGTGTCATAGAGACAATTTCCAAGTGCTTCAAACAGTGACATTGGAATGATATTTTACAAGAATACAAGCTAGGATATCTCTACATTGTTAGAGTCTTAAGAACCCAAAATACGAATTTCCAGTGCTTACGTAAGTGATTTTAATGCACAACACCTTTTGAGAAATATTGTAATTGCACAAAATTTTTCAAAGGTCTCCTTATAGCTCATTTATAGCAAACAGCTCTAAAAGACTCCCTGCTATAGAGCAGGAGGAGGATTCTTACAGCTCCAGTAAAACCCAGACTTTTCCATAGTTTCTAACTTTTCTGAAACCTACCTTTGACAACTAAGGGATGGAAAGGAAGAGCTTTCAGGGTGGGAGCTAGTTATGACAGTTTCTCTTATAGTCCCTGAGAGATATAAGCGCTTCTAGAGTATGATTTATCAGCCAAAAATACACATCAAAACTACATATGTTTAAAGACACCTATTTCTTTTCATTGGTCTAAAGAGAATATAGGGCAACCAGCTGAGAAGTAGATATCTACAGTCTAATGGTCCATATGAGAGGAATCCTAGATCCAGTGAGTGTAGAAGCTTTGTTTACCTTGTCCCTGTGGGGCTCCGGGGAGTCCTTATTGCATCCTTTAATATATAAAAGGTGCTTATAAGAGAGACACAGAGGGACTTTTTACCAAGGCCTATAGTGACAGGACAAGGAGCAACAGTTTTAAAATGAAAGAACGCAGGTATAAGCAAGAAAGTTTGGGGTTTTTTTTATGGTAAGGGTCGTGAGACACTAAAACTAGTTGCCCAGAGAAGTTGTGGATGCTCCCATCACAAGAAATGTTTAAAGTTAGGTTGGACAGGGCTTTGAGCAACCTGATCTGATGGAAGGTGTCCCTGTCCATAACAGTGAGATTGGACTAGATGATCTTTAAGGGTCCCTTCCAAACCAAACAGTTCTATGATTTTATGATTCTATAATTTGGCTTTTAACTCTTTGTGCCTTCAGCCATACTTTGCTATGGCTAGCTGCCTGGATAAAAAAATTAATAACAGAGCAGGCTCCTTATATCCATGGGTATTCTGCTTAGAAAGATGCTTATGTGTAAGGTGCTACTTATTAAGACCTCAGGAGGTAAATAGATGGTCTCATCTAAAAAAAATCTGATGAGGAAGATACAATTGGTGGGATTCTCCAAGGAAGTTTCAAGCTTGGTAACTTGACTTTGGACACTGAAAATATCAACCAGGATCATTATTCAGAGACACGTCAGAAGTGTCCAGTTATTCTTACCTGGGGAATATAGCTCTACTGAAGACAATGCTACAGTATTACTTTGCACCAGTTGAAGTTCTGGCCAGAATAACCATCCATTATTTTGAAACTCATGCCATTCTGTCTGGCATTAGCCTAAATTCAGAAAATCCTCTGGTTGCTTTTGGTTATTTTTTTAAAATTCAAAACCTGTAACAAATAGATCTGAAGGCCCAAGCATCTAAAGACCTTCAGATGAACTTCAAGTTACTTTGTCACACACCACGTGGGTCTCATGAATAAACCAAGGCGATACATTTAACAATTCGAAAGCTTAGAAATGAACTTTAAAGGCAAGATTAACACGTAGTGCAAAGTGACTTTCCCCCATGATGACACAGATATGCATTGAACTAGAACACAGTAATAGTTTTTATTGAATGTGAAAAGCGAGTAACATTTAGCTTCCTCATAGAAGACGTGAAAAGGTCAGCTGGAAGTTTTATTGATGGTACTTAAAGGAGAAGTTTGCTTTCTGCAATGAAAAATTGGAGCTTATTTGGACAGAGGAAATCATATTTTAAAAAAACAAGTCCTGCTCTATAGGACAATTACATTCTAATCCTGCTGTGTATTTATATTGCTATTGAGTGCTCTATGCCCATGTCTCAGGAGAAAAATCTTTTATGATATTTCTTATAATTTATCTAATACCTGAGCTTCATTTATTACACATTACTGATTTGGTTTTAATGAATGATACATTCCTGTAAGTTTCCAGAAAGCAAGAAACTCATTTATATGCTCAACAATTATTAAGCACTAATTTTTACTGTCTTAAACTTGTCTTGGAAATATAAAGCTTATGTAAGTGCAACATTTTAGACTGAAGATTTAACATCTTGGGGAACTTCACTTTATGGTCCATTATAACCTCACTATGAATGTGTGTCATTAAGACCACCTGACAACTAACTTTCAACAGTTGCTCTCTAAAAGACAGATGCTCTTTAGTGAAAAGAATTATGAGTACTACAAACATCTGATCTAACGACCATTACTAATTAGTATTAATACAGCTAATAATAATAGTCGTGTTTGGGGTGATTTTCAATGATCATATTTAATGATTCATGGAATGTTTGTCTCTGGCAGCCTTTTTGAGGCAAATAGTTTAAATGATGGATGCTTAAATGATGATACACATAAGTCAAGAGACTTGATTATCGTCATAAAATGCGGCATATGGAGAAATGGAAATCAGGGAAGAAAAGTGATTAAGGCATTGGTTTTGTCGTTAAGAGACTAGCAGTCTGGGCATGGTTATTGGTGTGAATTTGGGTGCTTAATATTACTGTTTCTGCTCTCTTGCTGCAAAATGGAAATGATCATTATTATTATTAACACATTAATATATGGGGCAGGGTTCTCTTACTGTATTGAAGTAACTGCATACCAACATACTTCAACAGTAGAATCTTAGCCTCCTGGTTTTAACAGAAACCTGTGCTTCCTCTTCCTTGTGCAGAATATATAAGGAACCTGGCCCTTCCTCTGGAGCTGAATTCACAACAGCACGAATTTTGTTCAGTTTCTTGGGGTTATCACTAAATTTTTTAAACACTGGCTCATTCCCTCTGTTTCAATCTCAGCCCAATCTTAAGTTCCTTATCCAGTCTCTGAAAAGTCTAACTTTTAAGCATATCAATCTGTTCTCCATAAATAGAGTATCTTATTTTTGAGATTTTGAGATGTTTTCGGATCTGATTTTATACCAGCCTTGCTGGGTGCTGACCTTCTGACCTCACCTACCACCGATGGACAGTGCCTTTCTGAGTTTTGTGTTTTGTCTGCTTCCCACACCACAGTCATTGACACTCCTTGGTGCTTACTGAGTTCACCAGCTCTAGTTCAGCAATGACCACTCCGGCCAACAGCCCTTCCCCCAGAGAAGTTCCTCAAAGTCAGGCTTACCTCCAGCTGTTCTAGGAGAACAATAAAAATAACTACTTTAAAAACTTGATTTTCCATCACGTCATTTCTGTTTCCATTTATAAAGGAAATGAAGAGCTTTAACAATACTGGTTTCTGATGTTGAATCAGGGAAAGAAAAATCAATTGCCACTTTCGTTTTAGAGCATGTTTATTCTCATTATCTTCTTATGAACTATGCTTATTTGTAATAACAGATTAGACTTTGATATTACAGATTTTCCATTTAGATTATAGAGATGGGCTTTCATATTGCCTTATGTGTCATGTGAGGTTGTAAATATCATTGGTAGATAAAATCCTTTTACTTTTGTTGCTGTGGTTATGCAGAGAAAAACTATTTGGGTGTTCGAACATATTAACAATTTTTTCCTGCATAAATTGTATAATTTTACTCAACTTTTATTTTATTAGATATTTATTGGGAAAAAAATGTAATTCTTTCAGTTTGAAGCTGTGTATACGTAATATGCTGTAGGTACTAGACATAGGCAATACACTTGAAGCAGAAAAAGGGTTGAGACACCTTAATGTACTGTTTGGTAGTGAATGTGTATTTGAGACTCTGAGCATAATATGAGATAATTGAAGTACTGAGAATTGTTAGTCTAAACACAAATTGTCCTGTTTTGCCAACTGGGATGCCAGAGGCAATTTAGCTGAATTAAATAATCCCACGTCCTGAAACAACTTTGCAGGCTCTAATTTCTCTGGGTGAGGTATCACACCAATGTCCTATTGCTCCTTCTGGCTGAGCTCATTCAGAAGCCACTTAGACACCTTTTCCTGGCACTGTGTTGTGATGACTAGACAGATGTCAGGGGGCAGATGTTGCTTCCCCCCCCCGCCTCTATTTGCCCGTACTTCGGAGTTAGTGATGACTGAAACTGTTCAGGGTCTCTTCTGACACATTCAGGGGCTTTAAAGCTCAGCCCTTACAACTGAGCTTAATTTAGGCATTTTGAACAATTTACATGGATATAGTCCTTGCAGGATGCAATTCAGAACAAGCCTATATTCCTCTACACAGCTGAGATGTATTTTATGCATTTTCAGTAAATCCTGCACCTCCTTTTTACTATCAAACGTGACATTTAAAAAAGCCTAGCGATGCAAAAACTTCTCTCTTCTGAGTAGCTGAGTGGAAGGACATGTTGGCCTGGGTTATTAAAGAAGCTTTCAACATTAATTTACATCATTTTCAAGTGCTTTCAGGATACTTTTCTCACCATATAATTTTCTTCTTTTCCTTCTTTACTTCAGTCTCTCTCTCCTGGTCACAGTGACTGACTTGAAACCACTTAGCATATGCTTGGTGCAAGGGACAAGATGTCCCTAATCCAGGTTCCTTGCCATTAAAAGCATTTGTCACCCTTTTTCTATCTAACTTTGTGCATTTCTTTTCCAGATAAGCAATTTTTTTCCCCTCAAAGCAAAAGTTGACTAAAATCCATTGAAAAAAAAGTAGTCCAAGGTTTTCATATAGATTGATGTGGTTATTTTAGAAGGCACATACAAACTTATTTTTGAAATATATTGGCTCACAACAGTGCATCACTTGTTTTTCTAAAACTTCTTTTATGTGTTAGACTCATATCCAATATGGACTTTCACCAGTTGTTGGTTAAAGGATTTGTGTAATAAGGTTAAAATACATTCCTAGTTTTAATACAATCAGCAAATATATGTTTTTAATATAGACAACTTATTTAAGATACATAAAATATCTACTTTGGTTGATGTTGCTGTTCTCAAATCTGTACTGTTAGAAGGAGTAATTTTCTAACTCCTAGCTGGCATATATGAATACGGGTTCATTGATTTCAGGAGAGTTAAGATTGCCAGTGCCATCTGAGAATCTGGCCCATCCAGATGTGTTATGACATATAGAAAGAAGCGAACACATTCACAAGGCTCTTTGGAATGTCTTGACAGAGCAGTCAAAAGTTTTATTTGAATTGTTGGGGTAGATAGTCAAAACAACCACTTCCCTATTTTGGAATGAAATACAGATTATACTAAGATTTCCTGAACAAATCTTTCTTAAATATAAGGAGAGAAATGTACCATTAGAACGAAAAACAGAACAAGTAAAAAAAATCATGATTCACTTCCAGACAATCACAATTCACCATTTTACAATAACGACCAACTATTGCTCAATAAATAACACCAAAATATTTTTAAAAAGATTTAGGGAGGGATAATTCCAATTTGACACCTCATGAATTAAAAGGGATAGGGATGGCAAAATAAGGATTAGATAGCAATGCAACGTCAGCCTCAAGCAAAATTGTCACCTTCTTGACTTTGACAGAAGATCAACTACAGCTTTCAGTTGGGACTAGGACAAATACCGTTATTTTCATTAACTGGACTGATACATGAAGTTGTATTTTGTTTGGTCTATTTTTGCCTAACATTCATTTTTTCCATGCACTTTGCACTCCTGAAAGTTGTTATGACTTTTGCTGCTGAGTTAGTTACTAATGAGATTAATGTGTGAACATTTACATGAATCCATCTATGTGGACTAGGGTGCACATGTTGTTCATGTCAATCTGCCAGATTTGAAAAAGATAAGACAAAATTCCTCTTCTGTGTACTTTATCACAGTTCATGGTCTCAGGCAAAAATGGAGAAAAAAGGAGTGAGCTTAAGTGTTTATACCTCAGGGAGGAAACACTTGGTTATTAGACCAGATGGGTGAGAACTCTCATGCCCAGAT
>NW_009637463.1:77838-98159 GCF_000690535.1 Cariama cristata | reverse complement strand
TGCTGAGAGATTCAGCAAAATAAAATAAAATGAAATAAAATAAAATAATTTTTGACCTAACAATGCAGTTTTGGCTGTTGTAATGGATATGATATTTGTCTCATCTTAATCTATGCAGAATTGATAGAATCGTGTTTATTTCCCAACCATGCCATAATTTTTTTCACATATATTTCACATATATTTTTTCACTTTTTTTCACATCCTTGAACTATGAGATTCTTTGCTGCTGACTGCAGAATATAAAGGGAATTCATAACGCTTTCTTTTTCACACATTTTTCTCTCTTACCTTATTCAAGGACAGAGTTGGGAAACTAGAGTCTTATTTTACATATGTAGACTGGTATAAAACTGAGTCTTGATTTTTCCTGGGTATTTTGAAGGATTATTAGAGTAGGTATAACAGTGACAACAATAATAATACAAAAAAGAGCACAATACTTTCATCTCATGTCTGCTTAACCCTTGTCTCCGCACTGGAGCAAGAATAGACACCCATGCAGAAATTTCAATTTTACAGTCCACATCTAGGGTGATTCTTTGATCTTGCAGTGGAGGACTATAAAAACATATTTATGTTCACCTGACCACCCACATACAAGTTATGAATTGTTGACACTGAGATCACCTAGTATAGTAAAAACTGCCTGATAAAGAGCATTCAACGAGCTGATGACACACACATTTTTCCTACTGGTAGGTGACTATATGTGATGTGAGTTTTCTTTCTTTCTTTCATTGTGTAATATCCTGCAGAGACCACTTTTGAAAGAGCAAGTTCAATAGCAAAAGAAGATTAACAGGCCTCTGAAAGCAGAGGCAGATAATAGCCTTAGAAAATATATGTAGATGTACTTCTGGAGAGAAAAAGAGCAGGAAAAGAACTGTTGTTTGTTTGAAAGATTTGCAAGAAAAAGGAATATAAAGGAGTTATGACTCAGAACAATATGCAGATATTCTGAAACACAAAACCTGAAGTAGCCCATGAGGGCAAATATCCTGAAAATATTTTTTTTACAATTTCCAGGTATGATTCTAGTCTTATTGACGTAATTTTGGTGATTTCACTGACATCTTTCCTAATGCATAGAATTTCATTTGAGAAGTCAATTAGGATTCAGCTCCAGAAACAATAACTTTCCAAAGGCTGTACTCTCACAGCATCAGCCATCGTTCATTCCCAATTCAAAGTGATTTGAGACCATGTGGGAGTAATTCAGGTGCCTAAACAGAGGTATGTAATGACATTTTTAGGTATGCCAAGAGGTATCCTGGTGTATCTGAGGCGTTCACATGGAATTTAAGGAAGACCCTTTATGCATACCCTAAGTGACAGCCAGAAGCAAGAGCATCTCAAATGGCACAAGATGTCTCTGTTTACACAGACAAATCAACCCAGTCCCTAAAACTCTTTTTCCTTCTTCAGACCATGTCCTCACACGCACACAAAAAAAGTATCTTTGTCTAGGACTGAATAAGTGAGCTGTTTTGAGATGAGAAAATCAGTTGCTGCCACTTAAACGGAGATCTACTAAGTGGTAACAAATATTAAGGACATGATCAGATGAGGAGAAGTGATCAAGCAGGGACATTCAACAAAGCAACTTCCTCTTTTCACAAAATGTTACCAACCTTCAGCTGAGCCTGAATAACTCCTTTTGGCATGTCCTTAATGAACTGAAATATGAATTGAAATATATTAGTCTAAAGAAATAATCATTGCCTTCTGCGTTTCGCTTATCCATTTTTATTTTGTGTTACAATAGATGGAGAGTGTGCGCATGATTAGTGTCTGCATTTCAAACAAGGAATGGTGACATATCTCCTGCCACCGACAGTTGTTTTTAAAAGTGGGAGAAAAACACAGACAGCTTTTGTCTTCAGGTAGAAGTATACACTGTTAAGAAGTCTGAATGAGCTAAACCTGTGGTTATCCATGGCCCAGTGGTTATTGTGTTCTCCATTTATATTTGTATTCTTTTTGCTATGCTATACATGAGCTTCTTAGTTGATTTTGGTTCCTTGTATCACAGCAAGCATAAAATGTATCTGTAGTTATTTGTGTCTACAAAATTACATGTATAAAATTGATGCCTAGTTAAAGATGAGTTGAAAATCTTGCCTCTGGATCAAATTTAAAATCAGTGATGCACCACACGAGAAACATTGCTCATAGAGCGCTTCTGTAGTTACCATTATATGTCTCACAGGGCTTTTAAAAGATTAATTTTCTTCCCTTCTTTTGTTCAGTTTTTTTGGAAATCAAGCATTATTGTTTTGGGCACAATACAGAATTCATTCCAGTCAATATAATTCAGTAATTTTAATAACTTTCACATAAGAATGTTAACCTCAAAATCTTGTTTAAGGGAAAAGAGTAAGCACACTTTCTTCATATATATATAAACTCAGTAATTTATTGTTTGTAGAAGTGAAATCTTGACAGTCAAATCCAGGAGCTGTTAATTATTGAGATCTAAATATTATAGAAAAAGAAGGAATTATGCAGCTAAAACTGTTATATACACACTCCTGTTCTCTGCCCCTTGTCCTGGTGTTGTGCTCACCCTTCCCCTGCCTTCTGGGTCCCAGGGTTGGCAGTTTCATTACGGTGGTGGTTGTTTGGGAGGACACACCACTGGCCCCTATGACCCCTGGTCCCACCACATTTGCTGGCACTCAAGAGCCCCATACACATGCATACATGCAGAATAGAGAGCCCCCAACCCAATAAAATAGCTAGAAATAGAGTTCAACAAGAAGACAGGACAGACTACACTTACCAGCTGCAGGGCATGGCCAGACAAGCACACTGACCAGCAGCATGTTCATATGCAACTAGCCCTTATTCCTTTTTTCCCTCTGTTTTCCCACATTTGTTTACCTTGATCCCTCCCTTCCCCCACCTTTGATTACTTTCCTAAATATCCCATGGTAAGCCTTGTACAAGCCAAAGACTAGTTTTCTGGCACCCCACAATGTGTCCCACCCCTCGTCCAGTCTGTAAGGTGTGCTCCCATTGACTCCTGGTACTGGATAAGAATGTGATATTATTGTACACAAAATTATTTAACCTCTCTTTATGAACCTCCTATGAACCATTATGTTCATAGGAACAAAATACATTATTATCACTCTTTTACCCTCAGGTAAGGTTACAGTTATGTCAGTAGTTCTATAATTCGTCTATGTGTATTTGCCTTCAGCTTTCTTATCTTACTTATTATTTGTCTTGTAGTATAGAAGTAGATGCATGGCTGAGTCTCCCTTCTGGTTATTAGTATTTCAGTCTCAAACCCCAGCAGAGGTGAACTGAGATGCCAGTTAATAGGATGCAGGTAACTCAGCTGTTGAGCAGTTGGATTACAGTCAAACCATAGGGTGAGCGAACGTCAGAAGATGAAGACCTCGGTAATGACAAAAATGAGTAAAGAAAAAAGTCAGTTTAGTTATCAGATGTAGGTGCTGGTGGGTAATATATAATGGCACTTATTAAGGTCAAAGTCATACTATCCAGTACATTGGCCAGCATCACCTTTTTGATCTTATTTTCAACTTGCAGCTAATAAGTAAAATGCTAGAGGGGTCTACTTTAGTTAGCGTTAATTGCATTGTGGTCAGATCATTAAAGAGCTGAAATACTCATAATAAGATACAAAATTATCATTATAAAGCTTCCATTTCTACCTCTAAAGAAGTGTATACTGTGATATCTCAAGAGACTCAGAAGAAAACCAAAAATAGATTAAAATTTATTATTTGGGTTTATTTACATTTAGGGTATTAAATGCGTGTAAGCCCCTGTATATTAAAATAGTTGCCCTCTTATTGTTCCTCTGATTATGATGGGAAGTATGCATTTGATCAAAATTTATTTCTAGCACACATGGTCTGGGAATTCCTCAATTTTTATTATAGAAAGTCAATTACACTAAAAATGCTGGACTATGAAACTTATAGAAAGTTATAGAAACTATGAAAGTTATAGAAAACATTATACTTGTCAAACGAATTAATGTCATGTTGACCAAACCTTCCTTCCTCCACTATTTTTCATTGTTATTCACTCAAATATTTTTCATTGTTACTCACTTTAGATCTTTGTTACCAATCTAAATCCTAGTGGACAGCAAGGTCTGACCCTTGACTTATAGGGTTAGGAGTAGCATAAAAGTTTTGACCCATCCAATCCCAATTTTTGTGTTGTTTTTTTTTAATATGTTTATTTTGATTGTCATATTAATCACCTGCCAAAGAACATTTCTTAGCTTTCAAAGGAACTGTGTCCATATTCTTCAGGTCAATAACCTGAAACTGCCAAAAGTGAACTGCTCATCTCACTGTGAATAAACTGAATTGTATTTGTCATTTCTGAGCTTGCTGGTGGTTTCTCTTCCTAGCAAAGTACAATCTTTTGTGATAGAAGAAAAATTGTGTATTTAACTGTATACTGGGCTTTGTTGTTTTCTTTTCATGAATGGATTGATTATCTATGTACATCTCATGAATGAGGAGGAAAATCTGTGGCCATTAATGACTCCAAGAAGAACGAACAATATCTTATGCACCACCTTTCACACAAATGCTGTTTATTAATTCTGACAAATCTATTTCTATGTTCATAATTACTGATCAGAGCTCTTTTTTGCTAGGTGTCTAGGGGTGCAGGAAAAAATGTGCCATTTCATGAAGATTTGCAGACTTCTTTCTTCAGCTCGACTGTTCTCAGCTTAGGCTAACACAATGTCCAATTAAATAAGATAGTGATGCATTAGAAGAGTTTTTTCTTGAAACTTAGAATCACTAGAAGTTTAGGAAAGATATATAAACTTATCTGTTAGCATACACAATTGTTTTTCCCTAGTCAGAGTTGGATGTCTTCAACTCCCAACCAATGAAAAATGTCAGATGTACATCAAGTTTTGAAGGACATGTTCTGATTTTAAAATAGAGCTTTTTACCAAGATTTTCTGCTGACAAGCTGATGCCTTAAGTTAGTATCATTGGTTTAACATAATTATCTACCATCTGCTTGGTTTTCAATGACCAAATAATGGCAGCTTCTTTTATGTTTGTCTCAATAACAGAGTTTAAAATAACAGTTCATTCCAGCCCCCTAATATAAAAAACAATAACATGTAATGACTGTGAAGCCCCCCCAAAAAAAAAAAAAAAACAAAACTCCAGAGAGTCAGAGGAGAGGGAAATGCTCACTGGAGGGCTAACTTGTTTTTCTGTGCAGATATGGTTAACTTAGCAGCTAAATGACCAGGAAAAGGCTAACATAAAACCAATCTGTATTTCATAGAATAATCCTAGTATGCTTTTGTTGGAAGGGACCTTAAAGATCATCTTGTTCCAACCCCCCTGCCATGGGCAGGGACACCTCCCACCAGACCAGGTTGCTCAAAGCCCCATCCAACCTGGCCTTGAACACTTCCAGGGGCGGGATATACACAGCTTCTCTGGGCAACCTCTGCCACTGCCTCACCACCCTCATAATGAAGAATTTCTTCCTAATATCTAATCTAAACCTTTCCTCTTCCAGTTTAAAGCTATTGCCCCTTGTCCTATCACTACAAGCCCTTGTAAAAAGTCCCTCCCCATCTTTCTTGTAGGCATCTTTTAGGTACTGGAAGGTTGCTCTAAGGTCTGCCCAGAGCCTTCCCTTCTCCAGGCTGAACAACCCCAACTCTCTCAGCCTGTCCTCACAGCAGAGGTGGTCTGAGGACCCCAGAGCTGAAGGCAGTACTGCAGGGGGGTCTCACCAGAGCGGAGTAGAGGGGGGAGAATCCCCTCCCTCAACCTACTGGCCATGCTGCTTGGGACGCAGCCCAGGATACAGTTGACTTTGCAAGCACATATTGCTGGATCGTGTTAGAATCATAGGATTGTTTAGGTTGGAAAGGAACTTTAAGATCATCAAGGCCAACCATTAACCTAGTACAGCCAAGTCCACCACTAAACCATGTCCCTAAGCACCACATCTACACATCTTTTAAATACCTCCAGGGAATGGTTACTCCACCACTTCCCTCAGCAGCCTCTTCCAATGCTTGACAAACCTTTCAGTAAAGAAATTTTGCCTAATATCCAAACTAAACCTCCCCTGGTGCAACTTGAGGTCATTTCTTCTTGTCCTGTCCCTGGTTACTTGAGAGAAGAGACCACTTGTCCTATCACTTGTTACTTGAGAGAAGAACACCCACTTTGCTACAACCTCCTTTCAGGTCACTGTAGAGAGCGATCAGGTCTCCCCTCAGCCTCCTCTTCTCCAGACTAAACACCCCCAGCTCCCTCAGCTGTTCCTTATCAGACTTGTCCACCCCCTTCCCCACCTTCGTCGCCCTTCTCTGGACACACTCCAGCACCTCAAGGTCTTTCTTATGGTGAGGGGCCCAAAACTGAGCACAGGATTCGAGGCGCGGCCTCGCCAGTGCCAACTACAGGGGGACAATCCCTTCCCTAGTCCTGCTGGCCACACTATTCCTGATACAAGCCAGAATGCTATTGGCCTTCTTGGCTACCTGGGCACACTGCTGGTGCATATTTAGCTGGCTGTCACCAACACCCCCAGGTCTTTCTCCTCTGGACAGCTTTCCAGCCACTCATCCCCAAGCCTGTAGTGTTGCATGGGGTTGCTGTAACCCAAGTGCAGGACCTGGCACTTGGTCTTGTTGAATTTCATACAATTGGCCTCAGCCCATTGATCCAGCCTGTCCAGATCCCTCTGTAGAGCCTTCCTACCCTCCAGCAGATCAACACTCCTGCCCAACTTGTTGTTGTCTGCAAACTGACTGCGGGTGCACTCGACCACCTAGTCCAGATCATTGGTAAAAATATTAAAGAGAATTGGTTCCAATACTGAGACCTGGGGAACATCTGTTGGGCTTCTCATCAACCAGCACCCCCAACTCCTTCTCCTCAGGGCTGCTCTCAATCCATTCTCCGTCCAGCCTGTATTTGTGCTTGGAATTGCCCCAACCCATATACAGGACCTTGCATTTGGCCTTGTTGAATTTCATGAGGTTCACACAGACCCACCTCTCAAGCCTGTCCAGCTCACTCTGGATGGCATCCCTTCCCTCCAGTGTGTCAACCGCACCACACAGCTTGATGTCATCAGCAAACTTGCTGAGGGTGCACTTAGTTCCACTGTCCATGTCACTGGCAAACATGTTAAACAGCACTAGTCCCAACATCAACCCCTGAAGAACCCCACTCGTCACCAATCTCCACTTGGACATCGAGGAATTGCTCTACAGGTACTTAGCAGAGGCATTCAAATGGCAACAAAGGCAACAGGGCTGTTGGTGCATGAGGTGAATAGGTGTCTCCACTTTTAGAAACTATTATTTCTACTGATTCTATGGAATATAGCTTAATTGTCCTCCTCTGCATTTGAAGTCCATCTAACTTTTTTTCCTTCTCCTCCACTATAGTGTAACTTTCCTGGACTGTTAAAGAAAGTCAAATGTATTCGAGGATTCTGGATGTGTTAGAATAACCTTACTTTTTATGCCAAACAAACCTTAGGACTATGGCATAGATTGAAGCATCACGATACATGCCATTTTTGAAGTTACCCTTGCCATCTGTCGTACACATTTTCAAGTAAACAGAGCTGCAAGTAGAACCTTAGAAGTAATGAGAAGGGTCTTGACAGAATAGTATCACTTATGTTCAAGTGTACCTGGCAGGTTATGATGTAGGTGATGGAAGAGATGCAACATCCCTTCTAGCAGCTGGAAAATCCAGTCTTCCACAGAAACGTAGACATAGCAGCTGGAAAATCCAGTCTTCCACAGAATCGTAGACAAACATATTGTCAGCAGTACACCCCTCATAGTCTCGGGATGTGCTGATTTTGGCTGGTATCGAGTTAATTTTCTTCATAGTAGCTGGTATGGGGCTATGTTTTGGATTTGTGCTGGAAACAGCAGTGATAATACAGGGATGTTTTAATTATTGCTGAGCAGTGCTTACGCACTGTCAAGCCCTTTTCTGCTCCTCACCCCACCCCACAAGCAAGGAGGCTGGGAGTGCACAAGGAGCTGGGAGGGAACAGTCAGGACAGCTGACCCCAGTGACCCAAGGGATATCCCATATCATATGATGTCATGCTCAGCATATAAAGTTGGGGGAAGAAGAAGGAAGGAAGGGACGTTCGGAGTGATCGTGTTTGTCTTCCCGAGTAACCGTTATGTGTGAGGGAGCTCTGCTTTCCTGGAGATGACTGAACGCTTACTAGCCGATGGGAAGCAGTGAATTAATTCCTTGTTTTGCTTTGTTAGCATATGAGGCTTTTGCTTTACCTATTAAACTGTCTTTATCCTAAGCTTTATCTTATCATCAGTTTTCTCACTTTTACCCTTTTACCCTTCTGATTCTCTTTCCCATCCCAACATGGGAGGGAGTGAGCAAGTGGCTGTGCGAGGCTTAGTTACTGGCTTAGATTAAACCATGACACAGGTACAAGAGTGTTTCTAGAAACAGAAGTAAATATGGCTTTCTTGAAGTGAGAATTTGTAGCATAGGTCCATCATTACAGATGTGTCAAAAATGCAATGAAATAAAATGCAAAGCCTAAGTGAATTTGGGGTAAGATGTTTCTTACTGCACATCACTGTCTCAGGACAGAAGAGAAGATGTTTGAAGGTGTTATACTGTCATCGTTTTCTTCTTCTGCAGGTAAGTATATGAAGTACTGGTTCTTAGACTCATTTGTGGTTTGTCTAAAAAAGAATACCCTTTTGGAAAACAATGTTACTTAAAAATCTCTAAGGACATAGTCATCAACTGTAAAATATGTAAAATATACGAATTAGTACTATGAATAAGACAGCCATGTACATCAGTATTCTCAGACAAAGGAAACAAAACTAAATAATGCAGTGAGTTTCTTTCACCAGGTACTACAGCTACATACAGTCAGTTAGCTCAAAGAGCATAAAACAGGGTGGAGCCAAAGGAGGGTGAAATGTTAAATACATACTTTAGCATATTGATAGGGATAAGAAAGATGTGACAGGTCTAGAATGCAAGGTCAGAATTGTTGTAAAAAAGAACATCCCCAAGGAGTGTGCTGAGCCTGACTCTGGCCAGTCACTTGTTAAGAAATGCTGCTGGATTTTTTGTTTTTGAAGTGCCTGAGATAATAAATAGGATCACATCCCAAAGATGAATTCTGACACACTGATGCTGGGAACAGAAAGAATTTCAAATTCTGAAGCCATAGTTATATTTTTGAACAGATTAATGACAGTTATGAAATGATAATAAAAATAACCTAGGAATTTGACCGATAAAGGTTTTTTCTGTTTCTATTACATGTTTAGTTTAGTTAGTGCTTCTGGCATATAGCTCTTTTGACATTGCCGAGATATTTGCAGGCTGAGCTCAACCGAAGAAACATCTGCTGATTTGATCAGAGCAGCATATGGTTAACAAATTAAGATGTGGAACCATGAAGAAGTAATAGGAAAGCAAAAAGATTGTAGTTTTATCAGAAATGAAAAGTATACAAGGTTCTCCAGGAAAAGGGAAAAAAAATACAATCCTTTTTTTGGCAGAGATTGAGTCACAAATCAGATTCTCTACTAAAAATGCTTCACATATGTAATACTTTCCGCAATTCTCTCTTCTGTTCCTGCAAGTGGGGCTTGTCTTTGCATCACAAAATCCCTCAGTCTCCCTGTTCCAACATAGAGTGTCTATGTGGTAAAGGCTCCAATGTATGTAATTCTTTACAAAACTACTGAATAACCAGGTTATATTGTGGTGTTTAAACAATGGCAAAAATATAGGGAGAGGGGTAATGATATTTTAAGCTAGCTTCAGTCCTTCTATTGGCTATTTTCAGAAAACACATGCATAGATATCTATGCTTCATTCTCTGTTTACATACGAAAATTTCTAAGCTGAGTGAATTATGAAAGACCTAAGATAAATCAGCTATTTTTTATACGGAAAAGAAGAAAATACTTATTTAAAATGAAGAGGTTTTCATACAATAAATTCCATTTCAGAAACTCAGATGAAATAGTTACTTCTTCTGTGTCTTTGTACGTTAAATATGCTCCTTTGGTTTTCCTTTTGATTCACTTTGGTGTATATTTGTTCAGAAGAAAATTCATAGTGTAAATTTTTTATTGTCACTTTTGTTTTCAAATCTTCGATCTTCAAATCTAGTGGTTTGTGAAATTATTTCTTGCCCTGCCTATGGCAGATGTTTTTTTCAATATTTTTCCCTTCATTATTTATTACTGTGATTACAAAAACTGTTATTCTAAGTGCCTAGAAAACATCTGAGTATATAAAACTAAACTGAACTCATAGCAATGTAAGATTACTTTCAGTTGTTATTTGCAACTTTTTGAAAAGTTCCTATTCTTCTGAAAATCTTGAAAATTTTAAAAACTTCAAACTAGTTTTGCCTGTGACATCAAGTGTTACAGTTAGAGAGATGGATTGATCATATGGAGGGGAGAACCAGGCCCTTAAGGAATATTCTTTTTATGTTACCATAAGTAATGGTTCTCATATCCGTTAACTCTGAGTTTATTGGCACTGGGGAAGAAATTCCCTCCAAAATACTTGTTGTTTAGGCATATATATGCAATAAATTCTATGTTTTGTGGAGTTTTTAATGTCAGTAAAACATTAAAGTTTTCACATAATATCTTTTCCTCCATGTTTATAAAATGAGATTTTTTCATTCAAAGAAGGATTCCTGCCTGAATCTCTGATCTTCCTTAAAACACTGGAGTTTTTGTATCACATGAAGGAGGGATAAATATGAACCATTAATTATTATCCTCTTGAGATGTGAACTAGATAGATGACATGCAAAGTTTGGTGATCTTTCTTTTCTTTAAACTGTTTCAGAATAAGTAAATGAGATGAATCACTGCATAGGGACCTGCACTCTTTGTTCTGTGCAAAAACATCCCACCCTGGCTTATCACATCAAGTTGACATAAGAGGTCCAAAGCAAGAGAATTGACTGACTGGAGATTTTGGTCCTTTTAAAAAAGTTATTGGTTGTTTAGCTATTTTAAGAGCTGTTTATGTCTACACTGATCATGACAGAACATATTTTAATAATTTAGAGACGTGATTTCTCACCTGGCTGATGCTAGGTATCAGCAGAATGTAAAACTCAAGGTTCATGATCAAACATTGCTTCTGTAAATGAGTCATTTCCACATTAATTTCCCCTTGTATATATAATTTTAAACTTGTGTATAGAGATAAAAGTTACTTCCATATATAATACATTTTTGACATAGCTTTTCACAAGACTATAACTCTCTTCTGGAGATGATAAAACCTGGATAATCTTAGCAAAACCTATTCCGTAGGATGGTATGTTAAGATTTGTTCTTCTCCATTTCACACTGGACTGGGTGCTGGTGTTGGATGCCTCTGTCCATTCAGTTGTACTGTATGAAACATTTAAGGAACAGTAATGGAAACCAGTATGAAATCAGGTGGCTGATGACACCCTTCTCATGCTTGCATGGGTAGAAATAGGAGAAGGTCTCAGAAGGTTAATGGTTCAATCAAATTTAAAATCTTAATGGGAATAAAACTGCAAATCTGTCGTACTTACTCCAGATGTTCTGTTTTGATACTCTGTATAGTTTAGCTTGGGACCTCACACTCCTGTGAGCTGTCAGAGGATGTGCGTTAGCAATGAGTAGAAGCTACAGCAGTACTGTGCTCTCTCTACCCGCAGATGTCAAAACAAACTTCGTTTTCTGAGAACCATAGACCTCAGCAGTACTGAAAGGCAGCTTTTCCTGAGATTCCTTTAGTGATGGGAACTGAAAAGGGATTAAAGAAACAGATTGACAGGATTCTGTAGAAATAACAGCAGACTGTTTCCTCTTTGAAGAAAGCGCATCAGATTTAATAATAAGTTTCTGTGACTTTCTTGAACCCTCTTTTGATTCAGTAGTATGTATACTAAGTACAATGAAAATGAATTCTAAAAAAAATTATTTTCCCTAACTCTTTTTTTCCACCAGCCTTCCCAAAACTGAGACAAAGCATTCCTCACAGAGCTGACAGTAGGGTGTTCTCCAGGTTGAACTGGTATTCAATGTATTTTTATTTTTTAAATTTCATCCTTACTGATGTAAAAAAGATAAAGTCAATATTGCAGTTGCAGTAACAGACATATGAAATTACCAGTAGGTATCTAGACCTATGCAATTTAATAATATGACTCGAAATTAATTGTATCATAAAATTATGTTGTTTCTCTCTTTTTGGTCATTTTATGACTAAAGATACCTGTTTTATTGGGAAAAGAAAAAGCAAATTTGCCAAATTAAAATCGTGACAGGGTTATTCGTAGATTACATTGACATTCAGTTTTATCCTCTTTTACTGTAGTTCTTTCTTTTAAACAATTTCAGACCAAAAAAGACCAGTCTGTGTATTGACCTTCTTCTATGACAGCACAGGAACGGATGTTCATCCAAGAATTTCTCTTTCAAGCTCAGAGTTTAGTGAAGTGCACTTCCATGTGTTAAAGTAGGTATTCAGTCTTGATCTCAAGTGCTGAAAGAAGCATGATGTGTTTTTATTAATTTTATTGGTAAATTCTCTTCATTATTTCTAGCCTGAAAACAGTTTATGTAGTTTCAGTTTTCACATTCTGGATCTTGTTATGTCTCCTCCTTAGATTAAAAAACCCTTTGCTATAAAAAGTAATTCTCCCATAGTAGACTTTACAAGCCATGATCAAGCCACCATTTCTCTTTATTGCTGACTGGTATTTATGTGACACCATAAATGTAAAGAAAACATTGTAACACTGGTCAAAAAACAGTGTCCAAATAAAAGTCTTATTGACACAGTAGATAACTCTACCGTATGTTGGTTCTACCAGCTGATCTTCATGGAAGAAGACAATAGAAGCCCTTCAAGAGCCTCAAGGAATTCTCAATCTCATGTTTGGGAAGTAAAAGCTGTATAAATCCAAACTATAAATAAAATGTATATTTCTAAAGGTGATGATAAGGAGTCACTGGAAGAGACTCTGAGAGAAGGTGAAAGTGGTTTTGTCACTTGGAATGTTTACACAGAAATTGAGAGATGCTAAGAGGATCCAGGTCAACACATAAGTGAATTGTTGGCAATATCCCATTTAATCTCTATGGTTCCGTAATGAAATGGATTAAATTAAAAGCAATCATAACTCAAGGAAATGGTAAGAGGAAAACAGTGGAGAGATTGTCATACTGATGTCAGTATTTTTTGAAAAATCAAAGAGCTAGTCACTCTTATCGAAACATCTCAAAAGCACTGAGTTGGTTAAGATATAAACCATATGGTTTATGTTGGTGTTTTGTTTGAGATGGTTTTAAAAAAATCAGAAACAGAATCTCATTGCACTGTAATAACACCTTATCAGAAACCATTAATGTCCCTACCTTTAACCTGTGAAACCTTCTTTGGAGTTTCAGAACATGTGACACAATATCTTGACACTCTGACACTGCTGCATTGAAAATAAAAAGGGAGAACTTCACATACAAATCTTGGCTTGTTTTGAAGCTTACTAGGGGATTTTCAGTGCCAATTTTTCAGAAAAAGCTGCACAGCTACTTTGTCTATTAAAAGTGTTTAGATTTTGTTTTGTTTTGTTTTCATTTTATCTATGGGAAATATTTGCTTTTAAAATATCTAGTGGAGAAAAACACAATTCCCACATGACCCCCAGATATTCTTCTCTTGATAAGTGTATACAGGAGAAAAAGAGTAGGTCACTGCGTGCAGTGGTTGAATAATAAAACAGTAACGTTTGAATATTGTGTGTGAGCTAGTACCGTGCTGGTTTTGCACAAGATACAAAGACCTAGACAAATATTCAAAAACACATTTCAAATTCTTCTGATAATGAAGTGTGTACCTTAATATTTTTATCAGTGCCCATTACAGTAAATATGATTCACGACTGCCATATAAAAGGTCAAATTTGCCCTCACTATGGTATCTATACCAAGCTATCGCTGATTTTGAACAGGACTGCTGACACATTGCATGAGGGAGACGTGGGCCCTAAAGGAACACTTGGATTTGAGCTTGCAGTTCAGAGAAAAGCATCACTGTTTAAGCCAACAGTTCAGTGTGCTGTAAACTGGAGTCCCAGGGACATTAGAGAAGGTCTACAGTTCTTTAAAGCTTAAATACTGTTCTGGGTAAGGTTCTTAAAACAAGGCATCAAATATAGCTTTGCATTTAAAGTTCAGCCAAATAATTTGATCTCCTCAGTAAATAAAACGCAGATACTCGTCAAATGTAGTTTATCATCTGGAATGAAAATACCTCTAAATTTTAAGTAGGCTTGCTTCAGGGCTTTTTTGATGGTGTTCAGTGACATCATTTATATATAAAGATATCTTTCGAATGTCACAAAATACAGCCTTCATACACTTCAGCTGAGGCCAGATCCAAAAAAAGATACCAATGCCTCATATTATTTTGCCCCAAGTTTAGGAAGAATTTAAAAAATATTTTTCACTTGGTCTGTTTTAAACATCTATTTTCAGATGTGACAAAGTGTCTGTTATGTCTTTTGGCTGTACGGTTGCCTAAGATTATTATTTTCCTTATAGATGTCTACATATGAGCAAAAAGATCCTACATCTGCAGTCAGTAGGCACCCCTTTGTCTGCAGTTGTGCTTATCTACCTTCCACAGTTAGCCATGAGTTTAATGGGGTAAAAAAGTGAGTAATTACAACCAACCTTAGCCCATATAGAAACACCAGTTGAGGCAATCCCTTGCATAAAGGGCAATGGGGGAAGCCTACCAAAGCAAACCTAGCAAGGCATAGTACCAAGGCTACTGTTGATTAAAAATATCAAAAAAAGAAGACGGGGCCCTTTATAAAATGGTTGCTTTGCAGAAAAGCACACTGTCTTTCTCAGTCTGAAAGTTTCAAAGCTCCTGGCCAGGTCTTCCTGCAAATCATTGCACTTGCTATGGAAGATCACTGTTCAGATGAACTTGTCCATGAGTCTTTCTGCAAATGGATAGTTTGAGTAATCAGAGAGACACACAGAATGCATGCACAGAACAGAGTGGAGAAACTCTACTTTTTCTGAAATTCTTCATAACAGTAAATCAACTCAATATTAACTGGACCAGAAGGGACAGAGAGAGATTGGAAGAGGGACCATAACCAATGAATAGGGAACTCTTCAGAGAGAGTAAAGCCCTCGAGTACATTAATCTGACATAAGGTTGTAGGTTAACCCCAGTAGGTAGCTAAGCCCTACACAGCAGCTTCTCTGTCCTAGTGGGGCAGGGAGAGAATCAGAAGGGTAAAAGTAAGAAAACCTGTGAGTTGTGATAAAGACAGTTCAATACATAAAGCAATGCAAAATAAGGAATTAATTCACTACTTCCCGTCAGCAGGCAGTTGTTCAATAACTTGCAGGAATACAGGGCTTCCTCACATGTAGTGGTTACTTGGGTAGACAAATGACCATCCCCTCCTTCCTCCTTCCCTCAGCTTATATTGCTGAGTACAACATCATAATATTTGGGGTATCCTTTTGGTCATTTCGGTCACAAATCCAAAACACAGCACCATAAGGGCTGCTGTGAAGAAAATTAACTCCATCCCAGGACTCCAGTATACACAAGCAGAACCCCAGGGTGTGCTCAGGGGACAATGAAATGGAGGTTTTATGATACACTCTTCTGGTTAACATTTGGCTTTTCTGAATCTGACTTTGAGATGCTGAGCTAACTAAACATTACAGGCTTCACATTAGGATGCAGACAGCCAAGAAGTATTAGTAAACAATTTATCACTGTATCTGAATTTTCTCTATGGATCTACCTTTAGGGTACAATTTCACAATACCCTTGTCTGGCATATAAAGGCAGCTTAGGATGTTTCTACAGTCCTGTCTTCCTCCAACGCTGTTTGCCTCAGTTTCTCTTATGCTAGTACAGCTGTTTGTGGGTTTGTGGTTAACTGCCTCACTGAGATAAGCAAATTAGAAGCAGCGAACAGTAAGGGTGGGATTGGGCTTATGAACTTCTTGTAATAGCTTTGCTGCCAATGCTATCATCTTCTAAAACTGCAGACTACGTTTCTTCTTCACATAGGCTCAATAAAATTGATCGTGAGTTTTAAGTGAACTTCTATTACTGTAATTAGTATTTGAAACTCATTTATAATTATCCATATGGTTTTCCTTGTGGTTAATTTTTCCGCCAAATGGTACATTTAATTAACTTAGATATCCTTTAAGTGATTATCTTGCTTTTTAAAAGCAACAAACTTTTATCCCAAGTTCTTCAACATCATGTCATTGTTCCTTTATTGCCATTGCATTCTTCCTTCTTGACAGCAGATAAATGCTCCACAAATGTTAGCTAGTGATAGCTAGAGTATAGGAGAAGGTACTTTTCAATAAAATATCTTAGTGAAGGTTCTTCAAATATTTCTCCCCGGTGCAGCCTTTTTTTGAAGTACTGTTTTACGTAGGTGGGAACATCAACTCAGAAGACAAGTTCCAGAATAAAACTGAACTAAAAAGACCCCTCAAAATTCCTCTTATTTTGGGTGACCTATAGGAACTGCTAGTAGAGATCTGCAGGAGTGCACTAATTTCACAGGTTATTCTTAAAATGTCAGCTGCTGACACCATCAGAGAGCGAACTACTGAAATCGTGCTTACCTGAGACAAGATAGAGAAATACAATGAAATAAAAGAGCTTCTTGTTGTTAATTCTTGAATGAAGTAACTTTTATAGATTGTTACCTTTTGTAGTATTTGTTTCTGAAACCTGAGTTTCTCTCAGGACTAAACGTTTCCCCTACAAATAAGGCTTTCTAATCAAAGTCTTTGCTCACAAGAGTAGTTTATTGATAACCAGAGGTCATTACTAAATCTTTTGTAAGCTGCTTGATTCATAGAGTTAGACACAATTTAAGAAGTGCTTTTATCAAAATCATACTCTGTTGTACACCTCAGACTGTTTAAGGAGCTTATAAATGTTGCTAACAGAGGATAGAATAAAGCTTAGTTTTAGTCTGATGATGAAAATAGCTGGGTGTTCAGCTGATGTGATGTGAACTCGAGTTGTTCTGCTTGTTGTTTCCAGCTAGTGTGAGTATTTTGATAATTTTTCATTGCTTCTTCCAAAAATGCCTGCATTATAAGAATACAGTGAGAAAATCTGAGGCTCAAGTGATCTCCACTGCACTAGCATGAATATGGAGTGTTCGTGCTCACACAGTGAGCAATTCCAAGATTGTACTGAGATTTGAATGGTATCTTGTGTTACTTAGAAATATTATTAGTATCAGCAGATATAAATATCAGAGAACACAAGCCATGATAATCAGAGTTTACAGAGCAATTTGATTCCCTCAGAACATGAACATTTTTCTTTTTTTTAACAGAAGTTTTTACAGAAAACAAAGGTCAGATTGTTGCCACTGTTTTGATAATACGACTTGCAGTGGTAATGTTCCAGCTGGCAGTATGTGTGGTATGAGGATAATAAAAAAACATCAGTGAGATGAATGAGGGGAGGAGAAAATGGTGGGACAAAAAAAGATATGCAAAATAGGTGAAAAGAAAGAGCAAAGAAACCACAGAAAGAAGGAAAGAAAACTAAAGAGAAAAGTCCCTCAGGAAGGGAGAGCAAGTAAAGCAAAGAGATTTCATCTAAAGAGATTTAGTAAGAGGGAAAATTGTGGTTAATGAAACTCTTCCATGGTGCCTGTCTACTCACAGGCAGACCTACACAGACATCGTCACAATCTACTTGTCAGTTAACACTTAATTATAAAATTTTTATTGAAATCACACTTTTATGGAAAAAAAAGTTATCACAGTTCTTGCTGAATAGTTTCTGAGAGTTTGCAGATTGAAGACTGAAGCATTTCATGGCTTTGCAGAAGGAAAGCTGCCTGTGTAACTGCGCTATGAACAATTCACAATCTACAAAAGGCAGTTAAAAGTAAAGGAGGCAACCTAAATGCATTGAACTAGGATGTGTTTGGAGTCTGCAGTTTCTAATATCACTTGGACCTGTGGCTTTGTGTTATTGGGTGCTATTAATCTCAGAAGAAACAATTCTTTTTGTCTAAAGAACAACATCAAGAAAAGGTATTACTGCTGAACTTGCAGGAAAAAAGCCAATAGGTTTCGTCTGTCCTTTTATATGTAGCTTTTGATCTTTTATAGTATGCAATATGATGCAATTTTGCAGATGAAATTAAAGATATGCAGTGACAGATTTAAAATTATAATCAAGAATGTTTTCTATGTTACAAATGAAATAAAAAGGGAAGCTGTATAATATAAAGAAAATATATAATATACTCTTATCACATCATAGGAATTTTTTATTCCAAGACCAGTTTTTTTTTATGCCGTTGCTGAATGTTATCAGCACAGTTTTATCAAAAGCTGGTCCAAGTATAATATGGTAAACTGGCCCTCATGTCCTTCTTTTTCAGGTGGCACTTCAGACCTAGGAAAAATGGACAGGTCTAATCAAAGGTGGCCACTTTGGACATATTTTGACGTCTTTGCTGTGATGTGCTGATTGCTACATTTCCATTCCCTTAAATATTGTTATTTTATGGTTGGCTGATTTACAAACAAACAGGCAGGTATTCAGAGAGATACAGGTTCTTTCCTTCATTTTTAAGATTGGATCTCTGTTGAGTTATATAATCTCTTTCTGACTAAGCTTACTAGTCTGAAAGGAAAGTGGTAATAATGATAATTAGCTTCCTTTGTAATGCATTTTCACATGTAGAGATGAAAATTGCTCTGTCAGAGATAATGTTTGGTATAATTTTTCCCCGCCTGGCTTTCTTGTTTCTCTTCTGGGATACTCATATCAAGTTGGATTTTTAAGTTAACTTCCAACAGATTTATTAGTCATTTATAATTCATATTCAAATCAGGAATTAGTGACATTCTAAAGAAGGTCTTGAAGAAGGTCATTAAATTAATAAAGAGAATAAGGCACAATATTCTACAGCAGTTTGCCTTCAGGAGCACAGAAATAAGAAGAATGTTCCTTTGTTTGTGTTGATGCAATCTGATCCTAAAGCAGAGTCATTCTGAGAATAAAGTTCGTTTTATAGGTGAACAATTGGAAGAGTTTATGGGGCAACTTATGTTAAAGTTCAAATATTTGGTATGTAGATAGCAATATAAAAGGGGCAGACTATAGTGTCTGTTGAGAGCTTCCTTGACTGCACCTACGTTATACCTGACCTGGTTCTGAGTCTGCTTTGCAGTCTGAGCTTAGGATGTCTACAAATACTATACCTATGTATATAAATCGTATGCTTATAGGCACTTTCTGCTTATACAATTTTCTTAACTCCTGGAAGGTTAAATAATATTCATATGTCTCTTCTGAGAGAGTGTAATAGATAGAAATGCTTGAAGAAGACTTTTGTTTCATTTGGACTTAAAAAAATTACTTAAATTGTGTCTCTATTACAAGCCCTTTTTGCTTGCTTAAAACAAACAAAACCAGAACAAACCCCCAAATTTCCAGACATTCAGAATCTTCTTTCTGCTGCTGTTGAGAAACTTCCTTTACATTGCATCTAAAGATGCAGCATTCATCTTTGACACAAGAGCGTTTTTTTCATTTTTGTGTAACTGCCCCTTCTGGACACTGTCATTTTACGGTGAAAGTTAGCAGATGCCTCCTATCTCAGAATTTCTAACCTCAACATTGTCATCCGACTTAGGAGGGCCTGGTATTTATCTTCTGACTTAACGAAATTAGACAGAACTTAAAAGCCACATCTCAGCCTTGGGGAATGGAGTCAGGGAAGAATGGAAAGGAATTCTCCAATTATTAGACTCAGTGTTTTGTGGTAATACATCTGAGGTCTCCATCTGATCCTTCATGTAACACTGGAAGATCTCCCTAGATTTTGGCTTAAAATGTTGGATTACAGAAGGCCTATGCCTTTAATGTTCTCTCACTCTCCCCATTGACATGATTAGTTCTATAAAAGAGAGAGAAATGCACAGGTAATATGTAGATTAGTAGCCAAACTGTTAAATATATCAAACTCAATGTCAGAAGAAAGTGCTAAACTGCAAACCAGAGGGACATGTCTCTGAAAGACAGAGAGAGAAGGGCATAGGTTAGTGATTTTTCCTAGGATCCCTCTTACATGATGCAGTTGCATTCTGCCTCGTACACAGTGCTGGATGTTCAGAGTCTTCTAATTCAGGAGTAATTTACTGCAGCTTCCAGGAGCCCATAAGCAATGTGTCAGTTAAATTTAGAATA
>NW_009637463.1:63994-77807 GCF_000690535.1 Cariama cristata | reverse complement strand
TCCCTAATACTTTGTAATTGTCTGCTGGGACCTGATTCATGTGCTAGAGACAAGTGTGTGAGTACTGGTATTATAGAACTTCCCAAAACCACTTCTCCACTGCTGGTTATAATAAAAGACATTTTCCCTGAAAACCTGTAAGGATAGACTTTGAAGCAATTGGCCTTTTCATATGTTGTGGCACCATGGGCTAGACAATGTTTGCAGCACAATTTCCATGCAATTTAAGATTTCCTTTCTAGCTGTTTCAGAAATCTTTTTGCTTTTCTTTTTTTTCGATTTTTTTTTTAAAGGTCACTATATTCTTTGGAGTCAAGGAGACTCAGTAGATTATTGTCTAGCCTTCACTTTCTGGCCTATAGCCTGTTGCCTCCTAGTTGGCTTTAAATAGTTCCTTATAGCAACTCTCTGCTCCTGAGTGATATAAACACTTTCAATTGCTGTCCTGATGCATGTGAAAAACTGGTTTTGACCCTGCTCTGACGAGTTCTGCAGCATGCGTTTTATTTTTTTAGTTAGATGCAAATGAAAATCACTGGTATATATCATAAGACATATGAGGCGAACCAGCTGATAAGATAGGAGAGTGGCTTTCATAAATTCCAAAGCTCATCCAGTTGTGTACGGATTTCAGAACTGCTTTAAACCTATTAGTCAATGATGTTTAAAAAAATAAATGCAAAATTGCCCTAGAAACATGATCTTTCTTAATTGTCTTAATCAGAATTAATTATCTATTAAACACAGTGCATGCCAATTTCGGCAGATTACAGTCTGGTTTCTAGGGGTTTATTAGTTTGATATGACACTGAAACACGATAATAACTACAATTTATGAGCTAATATTTATGGACCTAATTCAGTCAAGAAATACATTCAGCTTCTGTGGTACTCAAGAGAAAGCAACTCTTACAGTGTCTGCATCCTGTTCCTAGTTGAACCCAGAGTGCTCAGGTAAATATGAGACCCGTTCGTATCCTGAAAATCTTACAGTCAGTGAAAGATCTTGAATTGTGAGTGGAAAAACCAGAAGTGAGAAATGAGAGATTCTCTTCTCTGAATTTCAAGTATCACTAAGACACAGAGAAGAAAATACTCCCTCAGCCCTTTAATAAGACTTTTCAACCATCAGTGAAATTGCTATCTACAGATGCCTATTTCTAGGGTAATCGCTTCAGTTCAGTTGTGCAAATCAACTACTGGTCTTGCAAAAAGATTTTGATGACCATCTAGAGGTCTTACACAGAACTGCCCTGGATGTTAAAGTGAAACTGTACAGAACAAGGTATGTGGAAAACATGCGACATCAAGTACAAAACATTTCCATCCAGTTCAATAGATTTTTGGTCAGGATTTCCAACATAGCTTATTGCTTTGCATTTCAGAGCTATCCTTTGTTGACTGGCGTTACTTGAAGAGTGAAATTGGATTGCATTGTGCACTGCAGTACAAACTTGCAATTTTTTTAAAAAACCAAAATGGTTACAGGAAGTGTATCATTAACATCTGAAAGCCAAGAACTGTAATATAGAAAATGCTTGCAAAGGACATATTGACATTTAACCTCACAGTTTCATTAAATCTTAACTCTGTACATAGAAAATGTTAATTACACGGTGCTTTAAGTCTTCATAAAAGGTCAATTCACTAGTACTATACTATGTAGCAGCAGAGGTTGGAAAGGCAGTGCTTTGAGTAGGAACATGCTTTTAATAGTTGATTGGGGCAAATCATGGGAACTTCACAGTGCATGCTTGGTAATGAGATTCAGTTATTTCCAATGAGAATTTTAAGCCCCCTGAAAGACTCATCTTTTGCTTACTGTAAGCAAAACTAATCTTTGCAAGTATAAAAGTGACACTCACTTTTTTATTGTATTGGCTTAGAGAAAGGTCAGATCTAATAAAGATCACTCTTCTTGACAAATAACACTTAATGTTTCTTTTCCTCCAGCTTATATTACATTGTAAAATCAGATTACTGTTGCAATTGCCTAATGGTACTTGACTAATAAAATATTGGTCCAGTACAACTACAGCATGTATACGGAAGATTCTCAACTGAAATAAGACTGGTGGGTGCTGAATCTTGGTCTCCTGATACAGAAAGTCCATCAAAATTACAAATACAGTAATGAAAAATGGCAGGGGGGGTGGAGGAGGGGGAGAGGAGTTCACCTCACCATTGAGAAAGAATACAATAAAGGTAATAGGAAAAACCTGTGTCTAGTGAGATGTATTCCGTGTAATAGCAGATCATCATATGGCATGTGCCTACTTGATTTCATCTCACAGCGTTGAGGTAGAAAACCAAAACAAAATAAAACAAAATCCCCACAAAGTCCCCTTTGCTAATGTGGCAGAGGGAAGAATGAGATAGTGACTTATGATTTGGGGTATTTGTGTTCAATTCTCCATTCTGCCACCAACTTCCATTGTAACACTAAGTCACTTAAACTTGGATCCCCAGAGAGCTTTGATATAGGATTATTTCAGGCTGGAGAGGATGCTGATAGAAATGTGCCTATAAGCCTAAAAAAAGTGAAAGTCCAAAATAGCTACATTTACATTAGCAAGTAGTGCAGCCCAGAATAAAGTATTTTTTATAGAGAAAACATGATGAAAGCACAAAATCAACTCAAAAAGTGTTTCCAGGATAGAGTAAATTCAGATTACAGCCAGATTGATCCTTCTGGTGATCTTAAAGTCAGGTAGTAGCTGAAGCACTTGTGCTCACCTATGCTCCTGGGCACAGCTTCCAAATGAGTTTCATCCTAAAGAATTCGGTATGTCTACTCTGAGATCACTCTGTGATGATAAAAAAAGCATGATAAATGAAAATGCCTGGAAAACTACTTCAAAATTTCTCATCCCAATGAATATATTGCTATAGATTAATTTAATGTGATATCATTGCAAAAAAGGTGAATTGTAGATACAGATATATTAATAGGAATGTCAGGAGATCAGAAGTAATTATTCCGCTTTTCTTTAATGGGATATCTTTGAAAATAAGCTGAATTATATTTAAGAATAAAATTATAGGAATGTCAGAGAGGTCTAAGGTAATTATTCTACTTCAATTGGCAACTGAATACTATGTCAAACGTTGGGAAACATACCCTAACATAGGTATAAACAAGTAATATGGGAGACAGAGGAAACCATCAATGATCAGCAAATCAGAAAACATGACCTAAAGGGAAACACTGAAGTGAATTGCGTTTCTTTTTTTCCTGAAGAGTAGAGTAAGATTTCTGTTGTAGAGAGGAATTAATTGTTCTCCATGTTCCAAAGGATAAAAAGAGGAAAAAATTGTTGCATTTTTTTACAAGAATTTTAATGATAAAAGAACATATTAAACTAATGGATAACCAATACCACAACACTGAGGAACTTTCTTCATGACAGATTTTTAAGAATAGATGTGACATATAATTTTCTTCATTAGAAATTTTTAAGAATATATGTGACACACAATTGTCAAGGAGATTTTTATAGACTTGTTCCTACTCAGTACAAAGGACTGAATTGGCTGTCCTGCAGATTATCTAGCCCTATGATGCTGAGTAATTAAAGATAATTTAGCTGGGAATTAATAGACTCTTAAGCAATCCTTCAGGAGGTGGAAGTAGTTGTAAGGAATACTGTGGGGCCATGAAATCAATGACAATAGCAGAGTCTACAAGTCTGAAAATCAGGCTCTGCATGTCTAAAGCTGCAACTCAAAGCAGCAATACTTGCTTATTTTGAGGATTTGGTGCAAGTGAATTTCCCAAGCAGAAGCATAGAGAAATTTAAGACTGAAAAGAGAAATTGAATCTTGATTCCACCTTCTTTTTCCCACCAGCAGCTGCTGACTTTGAAATTGTTGATGCTTTATTCCTCTGACAGATTGGATTCCTATATAAACAGTATGTCCAGCAAACTCAAGTACCAGCACCTTTTAGAATGGCTCTCAACTTCAGTGTTGCTGTTTAAGTCACCATCACTTCAGTCTCCAGCCACACATCAGTCATTTTCTGACCCCAAACTGATTGTCTCCCCTCACATGAGATTTCCTCTGGACTACTTTTTTATATGTATAAATATTACTGATATGGTATATATTGTTTTTAGTTAAGACCACCACTGAAATTTATTTGGATTCTTATATATGCTCAGAAAATTTAGTACAACTATGTTTTGTTCCAGTCTAAGAGTCTTACTTCCTTCTGATTGTGTCCAGATGATGTTTTCTTTTCCTGTCTTTCACTAAGATAATTGCTTCCATAAATGCAGTTTGATGAAAGTGATATTAACATATACACTTCAATCATAAGTTGTCCATGCTGTTCATGTTAACTAACCAGAGAGGAAATATTTGATAGATTGCTAAAATGGGAAAAACCAGTTTTTCAAGGCTTCCTTAATTTCAGCTTAAGTCTAAATTTGCTAAAATGACAGGATGGAATTCCTGCTTCCAGACCACTTAACAAAAGTGTCTTCAAGTGTAAAGCAAGATTTCCCAAAGCCTGTAGAGAGCAGAAGTGTGAAAAGCTGCTCAGAGTGCTAAAAAATCCATACCCCATGGACATCCTTAAAATTAGTTGGTGTAAACAACTGAATCATGAAACAACATCTGCACGGGTTGTGATCAAACTCAAATGGAAAAATTAAAAGGAAAAGACATTGCTGTTACTGTTACTCTGGAGGAAGCACAATGTTCAATAAACAGAATATGGATTCTTTGCTTTTTAGCTACTCCCTTCTTCTGCTCATCTGTTGAATGCTCTTTGTCTACTGAGCCGATAACTCGACCCATTAGTATTGTTCCCTCCATGGCAAGAGCATTGTGATGTCTCACTGCTGCCCTACATGTGACAAGGGTCAGTCATAAGTGTGTCAATTCTGGGGGCTCCATACAGATTTCTGTCAACCTGTCAGTAAACCAATCTCTGGCAGTAGGAGAGACAGGGATTTACCTCTATCCAATCCCCCCTGCCTGGAGCAGAGCAGCAAGGGAAAACACTTCAATACGTGATCTCTTGTCTGGCCAATAAAGAAATGTTCTAGGAAATGGAAACAGCTGATCATGGAGTTAGTCAGTGATGTGAAGTGCAAGGTGTACACAAAAACACTTCTAGCAAGCAATATGATATTAACATCTATGAATACAGCGTTAGTAAATCTTATGGGATCTACAGAATTCATTAAATGCTTATGTCAGCAGAATTCCTCTTCAAATCACTCTCAGCCAAAGCAAAAGTGAACCCATGTCTCTGGTAACTTACCTTTTAACCAAATCTTGCCAGCTGCTGTGTTCTTTCAGAACCCTTGGATTTCAGTAGGGATAGATGAAGCTTAGCTCCTTGTGATATGAAGCTTATTATTTAATATATTATGTCAGTACTGTGGGCAGGTCAAAATATTTCTAGACAAGCTTTAAAGAAAAGTTTGAATCTGGGAATATATAATGGACACTGCTTCTTTTTCATCTGTTAAAATTTACAAAGACAACACTTTTACAACAATCTCATTTTTCACCCTTGGTTATATGTACCATCCATACTACTGACAGAATTTTTATATTTTAATACCAAATCTTTGCTATATTGCAGCTCAATTTATGGAAAAATAATTACAAAAGACAGGTCTCTGTTAATAGGATTAAGGGACCTATATCTCCCTTGGAAAATGTAATAGGAAATAGTAGGTCAGATGAATGGCACTCTCAGTATCATGAGATTTTTCTGCAGTTCTTCTCAATCAGTTTCTCAGTTTTATTGCTCTAAATGGCTTAGTTTGATCAGCAAGCTTTATTACCTCATTATTAGCTCATTTCCTGGGTAATTTATGAAGATGTCAACCAGTATAAGTTACCAGCATAAGTCCCTAAAATTCTAGCAGTCTCTAGTACCTGTGGGACTTTAGTAGTAATCTTCCCTACATTCTCAAAACTGATAATCTATTCTTAAACTTTATTTTCTATATTTTCACCTATTTATATTAATTTAGATGATAAATTTCTTCCTGTCCTACAGAAACTTAGTTTCTATAGGAATCATTAATGGGAGATTTGTCAAAAGCCTTTGGCCATCCAAGGAGACAAACAATAGCAACTGATCCTTTTTTAGCAACATGTTTCTTGGTACCTTTAGAGAACTTCAAGTGGATTGCAGCACATGCCTGCCTTTGGCATATTCTCTGTTTCCTGTTACCCAGTACTGATCATATTTTATAGGTATTCACTAGCATTGCTCAGTGTTATACTTTCAACCAATCTGTGCGGCTTTCATGTCTTAATTTCATACTGGCTCTACGAGCTCACAGGAAAAATTTCTGCCTTGTGTACGTCTGAAAAAAAGAAACAAAACCAAACAACTGAACCACATTAGTTTTTATGCCTTTAGGAAGTTCTTTTTCAGAGTTGGTTTGGCCTGCCTTATGTGTTTTTCCTGCCTGTATTTGTGTTGAGCATAGCTTTCTTAAGGAATGTCATATTTTTAATAGTGTCCTTTGTCATTCTGTCCCATCTTAGTGCCTTTTAATGTTATTTTATTTTTCTTTTCTTTTCTGGTGTTTCTGTAATGTTTTTTGATTGCCATACTACTTTCTGACTGACATGCATTTGCTTAGAGTGCCTACAAGGATGTCCTTAATTTCTACACCACCAGCAAACATGCAAGCCTTTTAGTTCCTTTGTAACAAGCCTAAGTACTAGTCACCCTTTTTGAAATTAAGAGCTCTTGTAGTAAATTTTGGTTATTGATTCACTTATGAGGATTGTTAACTCTAAACATCTTACGTGCGCTGTAACAAAGATGTTCTTTGTTAATAAACTTTTAAATCAGCTCATTTTTTCTGTCCTGGATCAAGTCAAATGCTGCTTTTTCCGTTTGGTAGCTTTAACTACCTGGTCCATGAGGAAGGCACTTATGATATCTAAGATGGAGTTTCACCATCACACTGTGATGTGACATTTACATAGTTACTGAGAATATTTGAGGTCGTCTATTTTTATTATGTTTCCTTTCCTCACAACTCTAACATTTCTTAGTCTATTACCATTTTACCAGAAACTTTTTCATCCTAGTAATGAAGTATTCTTACATGTTCTTGGATTTTCAATCCCAAAAGATGTTTGTACTAATTCTTGATCCGTTGAGTTATATATCTGATTTGACTGTAAAGTTGGGGATTTTTTTAATGTGTGTATTTCTCAAAGTATATAAGCTAGTCTGTCTTTTCAATATATTTATAAACTGATACTACAATGCCCATGGATTTGCTGTCCTTCACCAGTTTCAGACATATCTTTTGATATATGAATATTAAACAACATTTTCCAGTCCCTTCCTCCTCTTTTTTCTCTTTTCTTTTCTTTTCTTTTCTTTTCTTTTCTTTTCTTTTCTTTTCTTTTCTTTTCTTTTCTTTTCTTTTCTTTTCTTTTCTTTTCTTTTCTTTTCTTTTCTTTTCTTTTCTTTTCTTTTCTTTTCTTTTCTTTTCTTTTCTTTTCTTTTCTTTTCTTTTCTTTTCTTTTCTTTTCTTTTCTTTTCTTTTCTTTTCTTTTCTTTTCTTTTCTTTTCTTTTCTTTTCTTTTCTTTTCTTTTCTTTTCTTTTCTTTTCTTTTCTTTTCTTTTCTTTTCTTTTCTTTTCTTTTCTTTTCTTTTCTTTTCTTTTCTTTTCTTTTCTTTTCTTTTCTTTTCTTTTCTTTTCTTTTCTTTTCTTTTCTTTTCTTTTCTTTTCTTTTCTTTTCTTTTCTTTTCTTTTCTTTTCTTTTCTTTTCTTTTCTTTTCTTTTTTTTTCTTTTTTTTTCTTTTTTTCTTTTCTTTTCTTTTCTTTTCTTTTCTTTTCTTTTCTTTTCTTTTCTTTTCTTTTCTTTTCTTCTCTTCTCTTCTCTTCTCTTTTCTTTTCCTTTTATTGTCTCGTCTTGTCTTTTCCCTTTCCTTTCCTTTCCTTTCCTTTCCTTTCCTTTCCTTTCCTTTCCTTTCCTTTCCTTTCCTTTCCTTTCCTTTCCTTTCCTTTCCTTTTCTCCTTCTCCTTCTCCTTTCTATAAAAACTTTGTACCTATTCACTGTTTTTCTATGCTTTAAACTTCTCAAACAACACAGTGTAGAAAGACCAAAATCTTATGACACCAAATCATTCTTTGAGGAAGAGGACTTTAAGCATGTTTTTGCATGTGGATGTGGAGATCGTGCATAAATGGACAGGGTAGGTAGGATAATTTGTATCCCTTTTGGGAGGGCAGGAACTACTGAATGATCATTCACCCAAACCCAGCATTCTGTGGTAGGTATTTCGGTGCAATAAGGGACCTGCGTAACTCTAAGGACCGTCACCACTTGTGATCCTTGTGCAAATGCTAATTTCTGTTGTGATACATGAGAAGTGGGTACTTCAGAATAAAGTTCAAAGCAGGACCTTAAATAACCTGTCATTTAAAGTCACAGTACTTGGTCTATAGCTGTCTTGTGTTAGCCATAGAGAAAGGCTAAAAGCCTAAGTCTTGAACTCGGCTGCATCCCTCTGGCTTGCAGGCATATACTTTTGCCCATCAGGACAGCCTTGAGCCACCAGCTCAGGGTATGTACCTATTCCTTTCCTTTAAGGTAGGTGTTTTTTAGAGTGCAGCAACTATATACAGTATCTTGGTCTCTTGTATGCAAAGTTAGTTAGCATAGGAGAGAGGAAAAGAGAGGATTGCTTGTTAATATTATTCTGGAGTGGAAAATCTTTTAGAAGTTCTGGCAGCCTGCCCCTGCATCTTGTGTAGGTGGTTATTCTGAGGACAACTGACGAAGCTTCTTGCAAAATTAGCGGGGATAAGTGGTATGATTTTTAAATTTTTATTTATGTAATTTAATTTATTAATTTTAAGTCATTTAATTTTTGCAACTAGATATGAATAAAGCTACAGTAGAGATCAACTGCCAGATGCAGCGGTAGCTGATGTTAAACTAAGTGAGAACTGGTGACCTGTTGGAAAGTGGCCACACTACCATTTCTTGCGGAAGGAGCCATACTAGCCACTCTGCACCACTGTCTCTGGTGTTCTTTTTTAAAATCTTTCCAGGCACAACTTCCTTATTCCTTTCCAACACTAAAAATTGGCATATGTGGGAAAATATAATTAATTGTACTATCACACAGTGGGAGATGTAAGTTATCCTTAAAATTATAGACAAAAGAACAAACATACACTATGGCTGTGGTTTACTTGCCACTATTATTTTGGGCAACTCAACAGGGTTCATGTTATTACTGAACTGTCAGATACAATCATCCTACTTCTGCTAATTGTCTTCCTGGGAATTTTTAGCACCTGAGTGCAGTTTTGCCTAAACCACTGCATGCTTTAAGAAAATTATGTATTGCAAAAGGCAAAGCATTGTAGCACCTGAATTTATCATATGAAGCTGAGCAGACAACAGCTTATTTATAATGGCACTCTGTCATCCTTCAAGCCTCAGTGGAACCCTTAGCAAATGAATAGCTATTTTAGGAGATGCGTCTCGTACTCCTAGTCTGTGTAGATCTGAATCTTACTTCTAGCCACATACAAGGCATTTTCATGATACCCTACATCCACATTGCAAACACTTCTTGAAACCTCCTCATACTTTGATCAGTGAAAACCTATGTATGAGTTTAAGCTATTTACTTTACATTGACATTTAGGGTCAAAGGTGGCTTCCTGGATTAGCAAATATAACTCAGGTAATAAAATAATATCATGTATTTCAAAAAAAGATCATTGTTTTACTTTTATCAGTTTAAAACACATAGGAATACCTGCCTGCCTACAGCTGCTGGCTGGACGACAGTGTGAGCATACAGTAACTGTGGCTGGTGTTCTCCCACTCCTGTACCTAGGTAGACAGCCAGTTCTCAGGATGTCCCTTGTGCTTGCTAGCCAGTGAAAAACACTGAAATTTTTTTTCCATTTCTATACTGGCTGTACTATTTGTAGATATTGAGTTGAATTAATGCAGCATTCTTTCCTATTGGAGACATGATGGTAGCAAAGCAAGAAAATGAGCCATCAGCATTATCCTTGTACTTCTCCATGTGCTAAAATCTGTAATGTTCAGGATTGGTTTTGTAGAGTAGCCCCTTGTTCCCTTTATCACAGGACACAGCCTAAATCTACTAAAATCAGTGCATGCTCCATCGACTCCAGATGCATTTTGGGTCAAACTACGAGCCCAAGCTGATTTTCTATGTATATTTTACTTCTGCAAAGCAATGGATGTTCCTCTCTCTGCTCTCAAAATGATGCCATGCAAGCATTGAGTAGACACACTACTGTTAAGAATAAACACTTCAGACTGCCCTAAAAACCTGTTAAGGAGGCCTCCCTGGACCACTTTGTAATGTATTCAACTTTTGATGCTTTAAGAACCCCAATACCAAAGATACCTTCATTTTCAGGTAGCTCAGCTGACAAATGAGTAGATGCTGTTAATACTGCAAATTTGTTTGTGTGGCAGTTCATTAGTCAAATTTAAGCGGTTTCTGCAGAAGTACCCTGCATTATGTTATACAATGTAGGAAATACTCTAAGACTATGTGACTAATAAAAATCAGGAGCTTTCTCCTTTTGTCTGTCTCACAGTTATGCCTTTTTACAATGTCACATGGCAGCATATTAAACAGAAAACACACATCTATGCGATGAAGCATTTTCTATGAAGGGAAATCAAATAAAGATAATTCACATAAGCTTTACCAAAACATTTCTCTGATGCTCCATTATTTTTACATTCCATGGGATTAATATACAAAATCATAAATTTATATCTTCTTAATACTGCACGTGCTTGTTCAAGTTACATAGCCTAAATCATGTCTTTGTGTAGTTTTAGATGTGGCATGAACATGAATGTGTTGCAGCAACGGGGAGAAAGCCAGTATAAGGAGATTTTGAAGGCACTGACTGCAGTGAAGGAGCTGCTCTGAGATCCAGAAAATCCCATTGCATCTCCTAGGTTTTGTTACATGACTTTGAACAAGTTGCATAATCCCTTTGGATTATGGTTTTCCGCTAGTGAAATGGTAATTGCATTTGTTTTATTGTTTGTCTGACAAGCTGTCTAACCTGATGAGACTCTAAGCTTTCCCAGGTAGCATCCTAAAGTGCTCCTGGAGTTTATGAGAAAGAAAAGTAAATTGTCTTACTGTTTGGACAAATATTATAAACCATTGTCTAATTCTCTGCGTTGGTGTGGAGCTTGTGATAGACCCATATTCACTAAAATAAAATAATAAAATAAATAGTTGCTTTACCAATGAAGTCCCTACAAAGTCAGAAAAACTTTTGGAACACACTGTATTAAAAGCTTTACCACCCACCCATCACTCACACAAAGCATGTAATTTTGACAAATTATGTGAAAAAACCTAATTACATTTTAATTTGCTAATCCTTGCTTAGTTAAACTAGTGACATATGCAAATTACCTGCTGAGACCTAAATCACTGCTTTCAAAGGATAAATAAATGCCCCTTAATATTTTCAAATATTATTAGAAGAATTTTTTGATTGATAGATAAGAAGTCAGTTCTGGGATGTAATACCACTTTTATAAAAGTGAATTCATGTGCCTAGACACAAATGTGTAAAGTTTCACAGGAGTTTGGATCATTTTCTGAAAAACTTGCTAGAACTCATTTGAGAGTCTTATGGCTTGGAAATCTTATGACGACTGACTTCCCTATAGGATTGTTTACAATTTTTCTTGTTTTCCATCCAGCAACAATATAGGAACATGATTATAAATCTGCACCCACTCCTGCCCTTTAAAAGAAATGCTCTCAAGTGAATAAGAAGAATCGTGGGTATGACCTTTAAAAGATAGCATATGACCAATTAGGGAGAGATTTTCTAATGTTCCCAAGAGCAGGATCAAGTGTGCAGAGCTAGAGTCTGGAAGTAAAAAATTGCAACTGTAATCTTCTTTAGGGCTTGGACAATGTTAGAGGAGTGGCTATTCAGAGGTGGGAGTGTCAGCATTAATTAAATCTAGCAACAGACCAGAAAATATTATTTTTCATTATTATTTAAAAATTAATAAAATTAGATTACAAAAAATTAAGCATATTGAAAGAGGATGTGGTTACTACGGCCAGTACTTAAGTTATGGTTTCCTGAGTGAGAAGACTGAATCGTTACTGGAGGTTTCTAGTTAGGGACCAAGCAAGCTCCTGCTGGAGTGACTTGATTTGAATCTTGATTTAAATTTGCAAGTATGATGCATAAATTAAGTGCAGTGGTATTGGTACATGCTCCTTAGTCTGAAAACTGTTGCATCTACCTCTATGAACCTCCACCGTCCTTAAGAATGCTACAGAGCTTTCGAAAATTTGGTTTAGCTCTTGAACCAGACACAAGCTGAAGTGGGTTTTTTTGCCTTCCTTAGATGCTGACACAACACTTTTAGTGCATTTGACCAAGTAAGGCCCCAAAAGACTTATTTGAGCCAGATAATCTCACAAAAGCTCAGATATTTATCTGCGGTGTGGATTCTAACTTAACTGGTAAGTTGAAGAAAATTCTTCTGGCTCAGTAGATGACAGGACTTAGTACTTATCGTCCTTGGTTCGCAGATCATTTCAATTTAACAGAAAAACTTCAACAACAGTCCTACGAACAGAAGCAGACTCTCAAAACTCCCTGATGTCAAAAGACTTTTGAGCTGCTGAGTCTCTCTCCTGCTATTTTTCTGGCCAATTGAATTCTTCTTTCCCTTCTGCTTAGGAGCAGGAGTTCATTTAATGTAAACTTTCCTGCTCTAAGCCAGATCTCTGGTTTGCTGATTCATGAATTCTCCTGCAAATTGATTTTAAATGCCTGGAGACCGTGACTGGTTGAACCTACACCTTTCGTGTCCTGGTTGAACAACCTGAGGGCAGAGGGGGCAACACCATCACTGCCCTGGAAAGAAAACTGATACATTGGTGTTTTATGGGAGATCTGATGATAATAATTCTTGACAAGGTACTCTCAGAAATCCCTTGCAGAATTGGGCCTTTTGGAAAACTCAGGCATCTAAAAGTGTGTTAAAATATCCTTGCAAACACTCAATAGTGTATACCACATTTCAGAAGTTAAGCATTTTTTAAAATTGGTAATTTTCATCTTCATCTGCAGCTGAGTTAAACTCTGGGATACGGATAAAGGTCTGGCCAAATTATTCCTCTAGTTTTCTCTTTACATGTATGTCCAATAAACTGAGCGAGTTAAGAAGATATTTTGCAAAGAGCGTGTTTGTTTAAGACAATCAGGTCTTGGTGTGTGATCTGCATGTGACACATTCACCATAGTCAAATTCCTGATGTATTTCGACAATATAATTTTATTCAGTGCTTGTTCATTAGATGTACCAGAGACAGAAGACTACGAATTGAGGCTGTCAATACAAGCTGTGCCAGAGACAAGAGGCAAAACTAGGTATTGACAGTGTGATAGTGAAATGCATTGAGAGTAGGTCGGAATATCAATTAATACATTTTGTAGGCATTTTTGAAATTGGCTGCGTGGTCCTATACTCTAATCCTTGCCACCAGTTCCAACTGCAAGTGCCAGTTTTTACCAGCTGGGGGTTAAAACATTAATCTAAATTTCTCTCTGAAACCATCTGCCTTTTTCCTTCCCTATAGGGGAGCGAAGAATCTCATGAAACATTAATCTAAATTTCTCTCTGAAACCGTCTGCCTTTTTCTTTCTCTATAGGGGAGCGAAGAATCTCATCTATAAAGGGGTATATGTAAGCATGATACTCATAAGCTGATATGTTTCTCTTTATTAACAAATATTGATAGAAGCAGTG
>NW_009637463.1:35091-63924 GCF_000690535.1 Cariama cristata | reverse complement strand
TCTCTAGATCACCTCAGCCTAAATCATTCCTGACAGAAATTTGGCTAAGCTTCTTCTCACTGTATTCGCTGACAAGCATGTGATGGTCCCCCAGATAAACTGTTTCAGTGGCTTAGCAACAGCTATGAGGCAAAGTTATATGGGCATGTAATTTAAAAAACAAAGAAAATGAAATGAAATTAAATGAAATGCAATGCAATAAAATAAAATATTATTTAGCTCTCATTGAGTGTTGACTATTTCACCCATGGTGATGGGTCTACTGTAAATTTCTTAGACTGAACAACAAGTTTGTCACTATATGTTGTATGTTATATGTTCTTTTCTTTACAACAAACATTTCCAAATCTCCTAACATCTTATAAAAACAATATTTAACCTCTGACAAGTTGATTTTGATCATTGTTTTTAAGTAACAAGATAAAAACTAAAAAATGGAGGTAGAGTTATACTGTCTTGTTAATGTGAAACTCACAACTCAAATGATGTAAAAGCCAATTTATGTAATGCCACCTCCAAGAAATATAGATAAAAATTTTTAAATGTACTTTGAACATTGTAACAGTATTTAATAGTGCTGATACTAAAAGCTAGAGACAATGTTAATTTCTCTTAAGATACAACTGTCTATAAGAATGTCTCTAAAAGCTTATGTAGGCATATAAATACATTTTATGGGGCCAAGAGGATGAAAAATGTTAAATTATATGATTATTCAGGTTTCAAAATCTATTTTCAAAACTGCTGAGTACTGTTTCCGCTGACCTCTGTGGAAACTCCTGGGTGCCTGGCGTTTTATAAAGCAGATCACTGTGAAGATTTGAGCAGCTAAACACATGGGAGCTAGGTTTTATTGGTAATGGTGAAAATATGAGCATGCATCACCTCTAATCTTATTATCAGCAGCATGCTTTGCAGTAACAAATAACTTGGCTTCTCTTCGAAGGAGAGCTAGTCACTATGGCAAGCTAAGAATGAAAATTAAGCACTGATAACGTAATTTGCTGTTCTCTAAGGAGCTTACAGTAGACTACATTGTGGGACTCAATCTCAAGTAAAGTGTCACAGAGTAAGAAAGGAAATTTAATACTTCATAAATCAAATCGAATAAAACCAGACAATTATTACTTTGAAAATTATATGTGATGTAAATTTTTTTCATTCTATTGAATTTTTTCTTTCATTGACATGTATTGTCAACACCTACAATCAGCAGCTTGGCTGCTGTCACATACATCTGTTAAACCTTACGGATAGCCTAACCTTATGAAAAGTACTGCAGTGCAAAGCACCAGACTGCACTTTGGCTTTGCCTGGACAGACAATATTCTTCATACTGTTGGAACTGTTAGGAGTTTACAGTTACAACCAGTTTCCAGGGCATTGCCTTAGCTCATACCTATGATCTAATGCTAAAGGGTATTGGATTCAAGTAAACGTTGATGGCACTCCAGTATGCAAACAATTACTTCAGTGCTTCCCGGGACAGAGGCAGTCAAGAACCCATATTGCTATTGCCTTCACTAAGGATGTGACTTAACAAGGGATAGATTACTGAGGAGCTAATTGCAGAGGGTTGCAAAGGCTCTACCAGGGAAGTTGGGCAGAAGGGGAATCCAGGAGAGAGAAGGTTGTCCTGTTGGAAGATTACCTCTGGATATAGGCATGGACATGAATGCAATGTCAGCAGAATGTCGTCAAGCTTGAGTTGGGCAATCCAATCAAATAAAAGATAGACACTCATTCCTGTGGGTAAAAGGTTAGAGTATATGGAGATGTGCATATGCAGTTTTTCAACAAGGAACAAGATCAAAGAGGGATGAAAAACATGAAAGTAATATTTGGAAAATAGGGCGAGAGTTCATACTTCTTGTTTTACTTTGAAGTACAATGGTGTTGATCCATCTCACCAAATTTCAGGCACCTGGATGGGAAAAGAGCTGATTCTCTGCGAGAGAGAAAGGGGACAGATGTCTCCAGAGGGAGTTTCAGCCCACCTATGATCTTACCTGGGCCTGGAGTGGTCTGTCTTTACCCCCACTACATTAAGAGCAGCACTGTTCCTAGTAGCAGCACTTCAGGCCAAGCGAGACGAATTTGAGCATCTCTGTTCAAATTCTCTGCTGAGTCAAGAGAGAGGATCTTGCCTCACCACTTCTGTGTGGATAAATAGCAGTGACAGAAAAAATGTTTTCCTAGAGATTTCTGAAGATGGTCAGGAGAACATCCCATCTGACACCATCACTAAGCATTGACTGGGCATTTTACTTCTCTCTCTTTTACCACAGTTAGCATATCTATTCAGCAGGCATGTCTCAAAATTATTTTATCCATTTCTGCTCTTACAGAATGATGTTGAGCTTTTAGAAGGAAATTCTATAATATCTTACTTCTCTATAGATATACAAATGTTTGTATGAGTAGCCACTTTAGTCATGTCAGTCATATCTAGTTACACACAGTGTTATTTGAAAACAAATTCACTGATCTACCCAACAGACAGTAGATATTAGTATTTTTAAATACTAAAACATTGCTCCTTCAGTGCTAAGAAGTAAAATTTAATTTTTTTGGAGTACATTAGATGACAGATTCTTAGAGGACATTGTTGTAGTTTAACCCCAGCTGGAAATTAAACACCACCCAGCTGCTCACTCACTCCCCTCTCCTCCCCTGGTGGGATGAGGAGGAGAATCGGAAAAAAGGTAAAACCTGTGGGTTGAGATAAGAACAGTGTAATAATTGAAATTAAATAAAATATAATAATATAATGTAATAACAACAATAATGATAACAATAGTGATGAAAAGGGAGATAACATAAAGAGAGAGAGAAATAAAACCCAAGATAGACAAGTGATGCACAATACTATTGCTCACCACCCGCTGACCAATGCCCAGCCCATCCCCAAGCAGCAATCGGCCCCTCCCAGCCAACTCCCCCCAGTTTCTATACTGGGCATGACACTTTATGGTATGGAATATCTCTTTGGTCAGTTGGGGACAGCTGTCCTGGTCTTGCTCCCTCCCAGCTTTTTGTGCACCTCCTTGCTGGCAGAGCGTGGGAAAGTGAACAGTCCTTGACTTAGGGTAAGAACTACTTAGCAACAACTAAAACATCAGTGTGTTATCAACATTATTCTCATACTAAATCCAAAACTACAGCACTGTACCAGCTACTAGGAAGAAAATTAACTGTATTCCAGCTGAAATCAGGACAGTCACAAAGCTAACTATACCTCTGTAGATCTATGCTGACTTGTGTCAGCTAATGGGTGACCTGGCATTGATGTTTCTCTTTCAGTCCATTAACCATCTCACTATTTGCATTGGTATCACGGACATGTGCAACATTATAGAAAAGAGCTTTCCCAGACCTTACCATGACCTTTCCATTTTGAATTCAGATGCATTGATACACATCTTAAAATGAGACAGTTTTGACTTTTTACATTTTTCATATTCCATTCTTGAAGTGAGCACCTTATTTGGTGTCTTCATCTGCAAACTTTCATCAGGTACCAAGAGCTGACTTGTCCAGACAGGTTTGTGCAGCTCATTTCCTGATCTTTTTTTCTTGCAAATAGTGAATATGAAGCAGGAGCATGGGATTAGCCCAAGATATTATGCTACATCAGTCAGTGTAGCTCCATTTTTGGTAATGACCATGCATGCAGATATTCCGTAGAAACATCTTCAACTCTTTATAAAGAAGATGCATGTTTTCGTTGGTTGAGAGTGGTTACAATTGCAGTTTCTTACTAGCCATCATATTTTACTGTCCAAATAACTTCCCAAATAAACCTTCCAGCTCATTGGTATGAATTATGAATGTGCCAGCAGTGTTGATTTTAAAATGCGTGTCAACACTTTAACATCTGAACATCTATGTAAATGCAAGCTTTTAGCAGAATTTCAATTTAACAAATTACAGTTTGTGACTCTAATTTATGAGAACTATGTAAATACCTAAGATTTTTATAGCTGCTCCCGCTTAAATTAATCACAAATTACTAATTATGCCTTTTTCAGCTGCAGGATATGCAAATTTAGTTGCATAAAGAAAAGAAACATTCAAGAATAGATTGATTTCAGGAACATTGCGCAGTATCATTTCTGAACAGTAGAGGGCAGTCTTTTAATCTGCTACAGATCTAACCGGTCTACATCTGTTTTGTTTGTATTGAAATCCAAAATATGAAGAAAAACTTACATCTATAAAATATCAAGTATATTCTTGCTCAGAGAATAATTCATATCGCAATCACTGGCAGTACACAGTGCATGTCTGTACAGAACTGTAAAGCAAACAGAAGTCAGAAATCTGAAAATATTCCAAAGGATGGGCTAGTTTGTCATACTGCAGCTCCAATACGTCAGGTGAGGAGGAAGTCTGAGAGACACCTTACTCACCTAGAGCCAAAACAATCTTCTGATGTCAACAGAAACATTGGTTACAATGGGATTTCTACAGCCAAATGGACTCTGCCCTGCAGGTAAGCAGAACCAGGAAAGATCTGTTTATCACCAATAGTAGCAGTAGGAGGTGGGAATTGAGCCCCTAATGCATTTACAGTGGCTTTTCTTGCACATTCATTTTCCTTTCCTAGCTGTCCCACAATCAGATTGTTGGATATAAAAACTGATTTTTCAATTAAAAAAATAATTTATTAAGTTATGTATTTTTATTTTTGTTTTACTGGTCAGAAATTTCATTCTGTGCTTCCTTCAAGGAAGGAAGTTGTGGTTTCCTACAACTTTAGAATAACTAAAGCTTCAAGCTTCCTTTTTTTTAAAAGCTATTTATTTTTGACTGGTTTTGTGATTCTTTGGTAGACAGCTGTTCTTTTATGCTTACAGTTCCTTCCCCTCAGCCCTTCTCAGACTTCATCTCCAATATTTTCCTCGCTTTTGGACTTTGTAGTACAAGACAGACATTAATATATTGGAGACAGTCCAGCAAAGGGCCATCAAACTGGCCAGGATGTGGGAGGAAAGACTGAGAGCTGTGTTGTTCAGGCTGGAGAAGGGAAGAAGAGGAATCTTCTTGCTGTTTGTAGTTTCCTATTGGGTGCATGTAAAGACTAAGAGACAGACTCTTCTCAGAGATGAACAAGGAAAGAACTGGAGGTAACAAGCACATGTTGCAGTAAGGGGCACTCCAATTAGACATAAGGAAAAAAAGTCACTGTTTCAGGGCAGTCAAAAAACATGGTCGAACTTCAGAGTTAGATCCAATTTTGAAGTTGGCCCTTGCTTCATCTGGAGGTTGCACTAAGAAATGCCCTTTTCCACATTGAATTAGTCTATATTTCTAAGTCCAGGGTTTTTTTTTTAATTTATAATCAAGTTCTGCAGATGATGTCAAAAGATAGGAAAAAAGTCCTTACCAGACCCATATTTAGGCAGGTGGGACTGTCTGGAGTAATTTGGTGTGATTTTGATTAAAGAATTTTGTGGCTAATTGTTAATCGAGACTCAGGTGGATGATAATATCCTAATTTGCCACAAAGCCGCAGAGATTAGTGGAGTACTTGGCTGAAGCACACAATGAAAGATAGGAATTTGGGACTCTATTAGAAATGTCAGACACAGAGCAGTTTTATCTATTCACTTACTGAAACAAAAAGACCCATCAGAAACACCAGAAGGGAAAACCAGATCCAAAATCATGGTTCAGTGTGTTTCCCAAGTAGATTAAGATAAAAAACTCATTTATGAAAAGCTGCTTGGACCAAATTTATTATATCAATAACTACTTACAGTCCTGTCTCAGCCAGCATAGTGGTGGGGATCAAAGAAAGCAACATGAAGCTTTCTAACTTATGGCATGGATTTGTTGTCCAAAGGGTCCTATTGTGTACATTGCACCAAATCAGCACCAGAGTTGCCTGTGGCATCCCCTAAGACTCGGGAGTATTACAATCTGATGATGTAAAAACTGCCCTAAACTAGTAAGTTTCTTTTCATTTTTTGTGTGCCGTTGTTCTGATAAGAGGTTCTTCTGTTGCCTTGCAACCTCTTAGTACCACCCTCTAGGGTTTGCTCCTCTACTGGCTGAATCAGAATTCTTTGTAAAACCCATTAACTAGCTGTACTGGGTTTTAGGGTACTTCTTTCTCTCTCTTTCTCTCCCCTTTTAAAGATTTACTGTGCTTTAGTTTCTAATTGCTGAAATTGTAAGCGAGTGTTGAAATGCTACACAGTTCATTGCTCATTTTATGCTTCATAAAATATTTAGATTTTTTCAATGCAATGTAGCCATGAGTCAGCAGGCTGTTATTTTAACACATTTTATCGCATCAAGAGCTTGCATCCTCCAATAGTTTCGTGGCAAAAAAAAGATTGCCAGAATTTATTCTTTAAATGCAGAAGAATTTAAGAATCGAGATATATTACTGTTCCTGCACATGCCTCTATGTTCTCCTTTTCAGTCTTCTCACCATATGCCCGATATCTTCAGTATTTTTCTGATGAAAACTCCCCATTCCTGAGCTGATGGGTTGGTTTCTTTCTCTAACTGACTTTAACCACATCAAGAACAATCATATGATTTCTTCTGCTACTGTAAAATTCATAGATTTTGGTTTTGTCCAGTCATAAGGAGTGATGTCCCACCTGTGTTTAAGCAGAACAGAAATACAGGTATTTCAAATATCTCTAGAGCAGAATTTCTGCTAATGCATTTCCTTAGCTGATATCACCCTACTGGAATTTTTTACATTTTTAGGAAATGATGACTAATGTTAATGAAAAGAACTGGTTTTGTAGTGTCTATCCATTGCAAAGCCAGTGAATTAAGTTCATTTGGAGTTCTAGCTTGAGGAAGCTGGTGTAGAAAATGTGGACACTTGGGGCCACAGTAAAGTATAAAGGGGGGTCAGTACATGATGTTTCCTAAATATTATCACCCCTTGGGCTACATCACAAGCATGTAGACTTGCATCATTCCTCCTGAGGAATGTTTTGCAGATATTGTGAAATTGTCTTTTCACATACATATCCACATTTAAATATTGATTTTTAAGTTCTTTCTCCTCGATTGAATTTTGCAAAAGAGCTTAAAACCCCCAAACCTTCTAGGTCATTCTTTGTTGCCTTTAGAAAAACATTACATCTATGTTGAGATGTGTTTCAGCAGGCAGCAACATCTGAGTATTGAATGTATTTATATCACCTCTACTTTGGCTTAGAGATACTGGGGAGCTACTGAAGGGCTACAGGCTTCCAATAACTTATAATTTCTAAAGACATCCTACCTACTGAAATTATACAGGTCTTGAAGCACCAAGTAGTGCAGAAATTGCATACCTTTTGAGTGTCTGAATCTAAGGGGTTTCCTCCAGGTCATCAAATCCAGTGTGCCTGGATTTGTCACTTCACAACACCCCCCCAGATATTGTAATAGTCCTTTTCCTCTAAAGAACAGAAGAGTTTTGTTGGTGTTGCTGGTTTGGGTTTTTTTTCGTTGTTTTTTTATTATTATTATTTGTTTGGTTTTGTTCTTTTCCCATGTGCCAGATTTTTTAAAATACTTTGTTGCACTGTCTATAGATTTTAATTTTATTTTCAGGTCAGTAGACAGAATTTCCACTCCATATTTCATAAATGTTTGCAGTTAGTTAACAAATGCCATTATACCACAGCAGTAAAGTGATCTTTCTACTTCTTGGCACAGCGTGGTTTGTTGTTTTTTTCTTTCTTTTTTTTTTTTCTGAAGGAAAGATCTTAAAATTCTTATCTATAATTTATTGAACATAATATGAGCTTCAATTTCCCCACACAATTAATGTTGTACAAAATATTCATAATAACCACTGTTTTAAACCATAACTCACAAAATCAAGTCTACGTCTAAATGTGTTTTTTGTTTATAGCCTGATAAAAAATGAATTGCAGCTTCAAAGTCAGAATATAATTTAGTTTCATAAAAATGTAACCACTTTGTTTTGTGTACTTGGTCTGGAAATAGGTTATAAATACAAACAGATCCCCTGAATACATTCTTCTAGGTACCAGTGTACCAGTGTGGGTGAATTTATCTAAATAAATCCAAGAATCAGATAAATAAAAAAGGTAACTGTTAAAGAGAAGAGCTGGGAGTAGATCAAGAATTCAAGAGGAGTATCCATGAAGGTTGCTGAAAGTTCAGATCTGTGGTAGAGCTTGAGAGGCCCTTAAAATAAAACAACCACCCCTCAAAAAAAAGAAAAAAAAAAAGGGAAAAAGGAAAAATAAAATAAACACCACCACCACCCCCCCAAACTAAATCCTGTCTCAAATGACTCCTTCTTAATTTGCACTTTTAATTGAGAAGGTTAACAACATTGTAGACAATAACACAGTGCAAAGGCAATCCCTCTATGGTCAGATTAAGGGACTAAAGGAATTTGTGGACCTGGGCCCTAGTGAGTACTGGGGCAAACTGGCGCAGGGAATGAAGGGATTTGGGAATAACAAGCAGCATTTGCAAAAAGTACTGGAGTGAAACTCATCAGTTTTCTATCCACTGCCATGATGAAGTAATCTGTAGATGTTATGACAGCTTTAAGAAAAAGGGAAAATATCAGGTTAATCCCTTCCAAGCCAGTTTTTCCCCATGCTCTGAGAATATTATGGAAAAATACCCAAAAGTATTTATGAGAGTGATGGAGAAGCAGCTGATCAAGGTTGATGTCACTGAAGCCAACTTGTGCAGATTATTCCATAGTTGTTGCAATCACAGTCTTATTAATATTAATAGAAATATGGATTTGGTTTTATAATGTATATTTAAATAAAAAGTTGATGGCAAGGATACACCAGCTTATCTAGTAACATTAGAAAAGAGCTAAATTAACCCTGTGGTTTGCAAGTGGTCACGTTTTACTCAGTGCAAAATGAGAATATTGCCCAGCCAAGTGCTATTGAACACTGTCCAACAGGAGTATACGGTCAGATCAAGGATAACATGTTGTGCTTATTGCCACATTGAAAGCCTCCCTTAGAATATGTTGCAGTTCAGCAGTTATTGCAAAACATTTTACATCCAGAGAATTGTAATTCAAACATCAACAGCTAATATAAAAAATAAGCTATATAAGCTGTTGTTTCTTTCCCTGGATCCATCAGCAAGCTGCATGAAATTTGTGTCATTAGAAATTTTAGTAAGTAACTATTTATTTTAAGGTCTGTAGGAAAACTGATCTGGGTGAGTTTTGGTTTTTTTTTTTTTTTCAGCAGCCCTTGCAGCCTTATCTGTCACATAGTGCAATTAATTGCTTGATATAACTGAAATATTGCATTGAATAATAGCCACCTAAGTAAAATGGACCTTGGGCTCTTTCCAATGAAATTAGGATAAGTTGATATTTAGGGTCAAGCTGTGCGTATGCTTTGCATTTCTGAAGCTGGTGTTTGCATGTCTAAGATGAATACAAATTATGAAATAAATGTTCAAATGCAAAATATTTCGCATATCAGGACTGTTTACTGTTAGATAAAAATTGTTGAAAATTTAAAATCCAGAAAATGTACTTTTACTTTGGCCAGATCTCTCAGTATTCTGGGAGAAGTGTATGTGCATTGAAATATCTTTGGTGGTTTTGCATGTATGATGGAGCTTATCGGGATATCAAGATGTTTTCACAGTTGTTTCTGCAGTCTGCATCCTGTAAAACTACCATCAAAAGAAATCACCTTCACTGAAAGCAAGTACTGTTTGTGACTTCTTGTGAGTTTACAGTCAGATGGCCCTGGTGTTAGTTTTATTTCTGTTTGCAAAAGGTTGTATTTTTCTTGCCTTTTTGCATCATTTTAGGTATGAAGAAATAGGTGGGAAACATTTGTGCATTTTGTAGCCCCTTCTTGGTGTTCCTAAGATTTTGTATTTGTTTGGGTTTCTCCTTTGAAAAGTTTATAGCAATCACTTGCAGTAAAATTTCTGTGGTGTTTAGATTTGGAATGCTATACACAGTTTAAAATACACCAAAAAAAAGGCAATATGTAAAGAATTCTTAATTGGGAAGCTGAGAAAATCACTGTTAGTACTATGTTATTTATCTTAGATTAATCATTCCTAGCGTTCGTTTAAAACACAATCCCATACGTTTAAACACAAACTGCTTTGCAGAAGAAAGGCTCAAAACCTGATTTCTTCCCTATCAACTTAAATTCAGGCTGCAATCTCTTGTACACTCTAGCGTCATAAAGTTGGTTACAAATGGATGAGCACAACGAAAAGTTATGCAACATTTTCATATTTCAACCACAGGATGGCGCCATTACCAGTGCTTTTCCCGTGTTGTCCCCTACGTGACACCGTGACAACTTTTGACACTGCAAAACCACAACAGCGATGTAGCTTCCTTGCATATGTTGCATGCATGTTTAAATACATACAACCCGGGTGTATTCCTAACGGCCTCTGTAGTATCTCTTCATTTTAGTAAAGTGCCACATGTGGTACAAATGCTGCTATTCTTGCCAAGCTAAGTCTTTAAAAGCTCAGGTGGGTCAGGAATGAATAGGTTCCCGTAGGTGCAGATTTGCTCAAGGGGTTGCAGAGGCTGTAATTACCCCTATGTCCAGCTCTGCACATATTCAGAGTCACGGACTACGAGAACACTCCTGCTTTTCCCAGCATCAATCAGATAGATATGTGTACGACCCTGTGCAAATTTGGTTTAGGCTCTCCGCTCATATGCGTACACTATACAGCGCTCAGTCTCCTTCGAGGAAAATGCTGGGTTTGTTTGGCTTTTGAATATGTAGTGTTGGGCAAATTTAACTAACTTTTTTTTAAACCAATGTCAAAACAAATCTCTCAAACAAAAAACAATTTGCCTTTCTCTAATGCCTTCCGTAGGCCTTGAAGATCTCACCCATTTTTCCCCCAACTCACATTTGAGAAATGCTTTTGTTATTTGATTATTTTGCATGTTTGTTGAAGGTACATCAAAGACTTGTGGAAGATGTTATGAGTTTCCTAATGTAGTAGCCTGACAGAGATGAGGCTGCTGCAGCTCTGTTCCCAGGTCCAGCCAGGAGTGAGGTTGAGCACGTATTCCATACAGGCACACACACACACACACAGATAAGCATATCTTCAATACATTTATACATATGCATATGCCTGGTTGCACTTATTAACTCAGAAAGAAAACACAGCACTCACACAAACACAATCTGGGTAAAGAACCTCATCATCTAGCTCATCAGGATGAAGTCTGTTAGTGGGAAATCTCTCTCTCTCTCTCTCTCTCTCTCTCTCCATACATGGACCCTCCCAGCAGCTGGGATCAGACACTCAGTCTGTCCAGTAGCTGCCTGTAGATCCCAGTCTCCATAGTTGCTGGCACCTGGACATGGGAGCCCCTGAAACCACAGCCCCACTCCAGCTGCTGGTAGAGATCACTTCATTCACACATACACATGCAATGGGTCTCTCCAGGACCTGGTCCAGACCTATGGCTGTGACCCCAGTCAGTGGCTGGGACCCCCTGGTCCCTCCAGCAGCCAACTGACAGCCCCTTGGGTCCCTCTTTTATCCAGCACAGACTTATGACCACCCTGATACTTGTTCCTAAGGGCCTAGTCCTACTTGCTGGCTAATCCAGCTTGATGTTTGCTTGTGATCACCCACTGATGTACTCACACACAAGATGTGCACATCACTCCAGTTCCTGGCACCACAGACACACGGGTCTCTGTGATCCCTGGTCCCACCCCATTTGCTGGCACTCAGAGCGCCATACACATGCACTCATGCAGAATAGAGAGCTCCTAACCCAAGAAAATATCTGGAAATGGAGATAAATGAGAAGACAGGACAGACTGTGTCCATCAGGTGTGGGGCATGGCCACACACATGCACTGTTTACAGACGACCGACCCTTTTTGTTCCTTTATCTCTGTTTTCCCACATTTGTTTGCCTTGATCCCTTCCTGTCTCCACCTTTGGTTTCTCCTTTAGACATCCCATAGTAAGTCTTGTGCAATCCCCAAATCTTGTTCCCCTTCATCCCACAACCCTCATAGGCAGGGACCCCACCAGTCTGTAAGGTGCTCTCCCACTGCCCCATGGTGCCGGGTGTCACCCCCAGCCCATGGGGCTAAGGGGCCCCTGGGACAGCCCCAGGAGGGACCAGGTCAGGGGCTCATGTGTCTGCTGGGGTTATTTGGAATCAGCCTGTGCCCGTCATCATTCCTCTGTGCTCCTTTGTGTTCATGGAGATGATCTTTTAGTCACATAACCTGATGGGAAAATTTATCCCAAATGCATAAAATTAGAAAAGCAGCCATAAAATAAAACCTCATTCCTTGCAAATTATTTCTCCTTGTAACTGTGTGACTATTGACATCAGTTTGCAATGCAGATCAAACAGAGGTTTGAAAAGGCATGACTGTCACATAAATATTTTACCCTAAAAAACAGATTTCAGTTTATCTCTGTGAAGCCTTATGTACTTAAATTTTAACTTAGACAAATCTCTTACAAACATGTTAAAATTAAATGCAGGTTTGAATGCTTTGTTAATTTGAAACTTTTGGATATGACTGTGTTCAGCCCTGCACAGCAGAGTGTAAATGCATGAAGAAGTTAAGGACAGCAAGAAAAATGTAAGCCTAACTAAGGACAACACTGGAATAAGAACAAATGGATACAAATGGCCCACAGAAAAAAAAAAAAAAAAAAAAAGGAAAAAGAAAAGAAAAAAAGTTGGAAGGTGACCTCTGTTCGTTAGAGGAATTGGATTCTGCAGCAGCTGTCTAATAGCAATAGTTTGGAAAACAGATCTTAAAATGCTCAACTTGATCAGAAAATAGAGAGAGATAGGATGGGAACTAATAAAAATTCCATTGGGCCAGGAAATTACTTACTTTTATGTCTCTTTTGAGCAGTCATATTGTGGAAGATGCTGCATTAATCATGGTCCTCTTTGTCATAGATGATACAAATCTGGAAACTGTAACTCTGAAGGGTGTCTCACACACGAACCTAAATCCTTCGCTTGTCTGTGAAGCGTGCCTAAAAATGAATGTTTGTTGTGTTATTGGGGTTTGTCTAATGTTATTGGACACTAAACAGTGCTTCCCTTGTGTAGCAGAATTTGAGAGGCAGTGACTAGAGCTAGGCAAATAATGAATATTCCATTCAGTGAATTTTTCTACTATTTGCAGGTTTTCCCAGAGCACATTGCAGTTCCCAGTAAGCCTTATTATTCTGCAAATAACTCCTTTGAAAAAGTCCCGGTCTTTAGATTGCATTTCATTTCCTTGCAAATGCTGGTTGCTTAAAATTCAAACTGTTGTATTTAGGCGCATGACATGTGAAGTGCTTGTGTTCCCTAGAGAATCAGTGGAAGTCTTGAAAAATCACATTTCTGGTCAGATGAAATTTAGTGGTTTAGGGTAAAACTCAGACTGTACAAACTGCTGGAACAAGGCCAATTATACTGGCTCTATCACAGGTAGGCCATCAGTGTTTTTCGGAAAGCCTTTCACTTTAGCTATTCCATTCCAATAGAGGCAGCAATTTACTTTTATATGCAGTACTGTGTATTCCTTGAATCATGTTAATGGCAAAGGACATAGGCTAAAAGGTTACTAGATTCCATTGTCATACCTGCTAGCTACATCTATGTATTTTTGCTGTGTACCATTTATATACACCAATATTTGTACGGCTATAACAAACAGAGACTGTTTATTCACTTTTGTCATGTCAAAACATATGAAATTTAGAAGGCATGTGACTAATTTTCTATTTTGATTTTTAAAAGATACATTTATATAGATATTAAACTCCACAGAATGAACAGATGTTCCAGAATAGAAAGAGCTGCTGCAGTCATCTGCTGCCAGGGCTCAGAAAGGGTGTCCTTTAATATATCCTCTCTTATCCTCTAAATTTTGTAATGATGTCTATATGATTCATAAAATATTTTTTGCTGAAAATCTCAGTCTCTCAGAATATACCTCCTGACTTACCAGATACCCACCTCAGAGAAGTGTCTACTGGATGGCTTTATTACCCAGTAGCTATTTGGCAAGATAGAGAATAGCATATAGACCTCCCTAACTTCAGAATGACAATGACTGCTTGAAGAGCTTAACACCTCAACCACCCGGACCATGAAGAGAGCGATTGCTACAAAACCCAGACTGTGGGAAAATAACTATTAAGGGAAGAATAACATCGATAGAGTATCCAGGTCACAACAGTTAATGTAGTTTTAGAAGGGATGTTATTACCTCCACTGTGGAGACCTTTGAGCATTTACAGGAGATAAATACAAGAGGTGAATGATCCCTTCCAATGGTTGTTGCTGTCAGAAGAACAGCAGGAAATCTCACAATGTAGCAACTACCCAAGTATAACTACTTCTTTCTTTGTAAGTCTTAGAAATACTTGAAGAGCTTCCACCAAAAGTTCTGGCTTTTATTTGTGTAAATGAGCCTGCCAAGAAGTGTTGCATTTTCCCATCCTCCTGTCACCTGCAATTCATTGCTAGTGTCCCTGAGGTGATGACATCTCCCAGCCACCCTCATCTGAGACACCCATACTAAGGTTACCAAACAGAGGGATGGTAGAAAACAAGACCATTTGTAGAAGGACCACAGAGTTTCTGAATACCCTTGTGCACTGAAGCAAGCAAAGCCACACTTACCAGTTTTCACGGTAACCTCCAACTTGTTCTTTTTTTCATGGCCTTTGGCCAGTACTTCTTAACAATTATTTTGAATAAGAGCTCAGTTTGCTCAGCAGAGCTGAACAGAATTAGAGTGGCGTTTGGGCAGGTTATTCAGATTAACCGTCATGATGGTCAGAGCCTTGAAGTGTATAGATCAGTTTAACTCCCTGAAGGCAACATGATAGTAATTTAAGGAAAAAATCTTCAAGAATTCTAAAGCTCAGCAAAGGCATCAATATCCAGCTCTTCACAAAAGGCATCAATATCCAGCTCTTCACACTTATTGGAAGGAACTAAAGTATCATGATCCAATATCATTCTCAGTCTGAGAAGATTCATATCTGCCTGTAGAATGCCTATCCAAAAGTCGCACGTGATGGTAACATAGTCTATCACCCTTATGGATCTGGCCACGAACAGAATGGAAAGCAAGACTGATGACATCAGGAGAAGTGAGAGAACCTAGAGTGTGGTTTGGAAGTCATTCCCTTGGAAAGGAGTCTTGGTTCCAGTGGCTTCTTGTGATGCTATTTTACCTAATTGTCTCAAGTAAATACATGAGTAGTCACTGGATCGGGGAACAGAAATGCAAAGATTTTATTGGAACATTTCCAAATTTGTTGGATTGTTCATGAGGCCAGTGATGTGATTTGAGTGTTGGTCTCATTCCTTAAAGTCCAGTTTCATTCTCTGCAGTTGGGTAGAATAAACCCCAGTTCCTCCAAATACATCCTACCATATAAAATTGTCGAACAGGCAAAATATTTGCTACAGTATTTCCCTTCAACACTTTGCAATTTCAGCTGTGGAATTGCATGTTTAATACCTTGTGGCTTGCTGGTTCCCAAAAAAAGGCATAGCGTCTCTTGAAGTCTCCAGGGAATCCTGCAGACATGCCTATTCTTCCAGAAGACTTACCTTGAGCTCTCTGTAGAGGAGGAAGCTGCTGATATCAATGCTGTAAATTAATAGATCATTAGAGATATGATGCAATATTGGGAACAAGTATTAAGCTGTCTAATTGGGTAATGAATTAGGCATTACTTCCCATGAAACCTCTAATATATCCTAATCACAGTTACATCTTGGGCAATCCATACGGTTAAGTTTAGATTTAATGGTTTTTCTTGTTTCCACAAAAAGGAGTAACAGTGCTGTAACTGTATTGTGGATAGTTTTCCCAATAATGATCTAATGGCAAATTCAGTGTCACTGAAAGCTAGTACTCACAAAAATAGACTAATTGTATTGAATTTGTTTAACTACCCCTATCTTTTATGGCTGTCATGAAACTTTCAAAGGTAGTTGACAGATATAGGAATATTCTAACCTCTGTCTGTAAAGAAAGTGAGACATATTTGAAATTGATAAGAGTTAAGCTTCACAAAAATACTCCTACTATATATACTCTTTAGAAAATTTATTCAAGAAAGGCAACACTACTCTGCTAGTATTCTGCATGGACTTCAAATACTGCATGTGGGTATAGTATAAATATGGTGTCTGGGGAGTATTTTAATTAGCACTGTCCTATCAAAATGGACATTTCTAGGCATATATGCCTCTGGTTACTTTAAAGTTTTATTTCTCTATTGATACATATATACACCTATACCTATAGGTGTGTATGTGTGTATATATAGATGTATTTATAGAGCTTTAACACGTATACCTTTAGCATATATAGCACATATAGCTTTTAACTAAATCTTTGAAGATATTTGGACCCCTAGGATGGGATGCTTGCATTTAGATTTCTACATGTCAGTACACACTCAGTTATGGCGGGTTGACCTTGGCTTGCCTGCAGGTGCCCACCAAGCTACTCTATCACTCTTCCTCCCCAGTGGGACAGAGGGAGAAAATAAGATTAAAAACTCATGAGTCGAGATAAAGGCAGTTTAATAAAGAAAAGCAAAGGTTGCACATGAAAGAAAAGCAAAGCAAAAGTTATTCTCTACTTCCCACCAGAAGGTGATGTCCAGCCACTTCCTGGGAAGCAGAGCCTCAGTACATGTAGCCATTGCATTGGAAGACAGATGCTTAAATAATGTATGCCCCAGCTCCTCCTCCTTTCTCTTAGCTTTTGTTGCAGAGCATGATGTCATATGATAGGGAATATCCCTTTGGTCAGTTTGGGTCAGCTGTCCCAGCTATGTCTCCTCCCAACATTTTGCTCATTGTCAGAGACAGCCTTGATGCTGTGCGAACACTGCTCAGCAGTTACCAAAACAGCGGTGTGTCATCAACACCGTTCTAGTTACAAATACAAAGCACAGGGCTATCTATAAGGGCTGCTATGGGGGAAGTTATCTCCATCCCAGCCAGACCCCATACATCAGTACGTGCATGGAACCTAGAGCTGAACAGGATCAGTGGCTGGGATTCAGATGCATGAACACAGCAGTCATTTTGGATTCCCTTAGTTATCCAAGCTGAATAGATGCTTGCTTAGATACAACTTAGATGGCTGATAGATGTTACACTGAATGATCTTCTGAGCTAGCAGGTGGATGTCAGGAAGGATAGCATACCATTTCTAAAATAACATTAGTGACCTACTTCTAGGCAAATGAATCTCTGTTGAATAACTCTCTTTTGATTTTAATGGGAACTTGGACACTTCACTTGTTTAAGAACACTTAAATGAAGTTGTCTGTCTCACACTGAATTTTACCCTTAATTTCCCTTTCACCCACTAATGACTTCTCTCAATTGCCCACACATGAGTGCTTAGTGTCATCTGAATTGCTATAGAATATGAGAGACAACAAAGTAAGTCAGGCGGATATGACACAGGATCTGCAGAAGACTGCACCCTTCAAGACCAGAAGCTCAAAGCCAAACAGGATATTTTACAATATACCAAACTGTCCTAGACATCCATACATGAAATGGAGCCCAGAGCTGAAATACTAACCACTACAGAGGATATGACTTTTTCATCCTAATCTTGGAAGACATCTGTTCTGTAAGTAGTCATGATGCCTTCATGTCTGGTCTCTGATAGAACTTAAAGCTTAGTAAATGGTTGAGAGTATCTGTGTTTCCAGTGTTTCTTTTTAGTGGATGACAAACGAAAAAGAGAGGTTGCTGCTGAGATGGTGATTCTGGAAACGCTTATACACACACTTGATTGTAGTCAAGCCTGGAGTCCATGTGGCAACCAACCTAATGCCCATTTAAAGCAATGGTGCCTGTATTAACAGTTAGAGATCTTAAACTGAAAAAATGATAAATGCAAGTCACAGCTGGATAACAGAAACACACAGGGGAGAGGGATTACAAATTTAGTGGGGCAGTAAGAAAATACTGGAATTTAGAACAGTTCTTTAGTAAACATGCATCCATCGGTTACGAACCAGAATACGAAAATCCACTTAGGGCAAATTAATATGTAGTTAATTGTACTTATCGGCAGGGAGAGTGATGTCTTGAGATAAACTTAATGTAAGAACTATGAAGCAAAACTAATAGATTCCAGCATCCAACAAGCAAATGAGAGTTTCATGTTAAGATGTACCATAACCATATGTATTAATTTATTATAAACCACTGGGGGCTTTGTGTGCTCAAAACTGGCTACAGCTGGCATATTAATTTAGTTTAATTTGAGAAGAGCTATTAAGCTTTATTAAGCAATGCGGAAAGAAATAGAGTAGCCTGAAAAATTTACAAACATTTTAGAAACATTCATGTTTTTAAGTCTGAATGTTACCAAATGGAGTTGGTTAGCTTATAAACATGTGCTTAATTATTGAAAAGCAAGTTGGATACACATAGAAAACATCTTCCTTTTAGGTATAGTTCTGCTTCTACCACACTCTCTGTATTCATCTAATGCTGAAAAAAACCCCATCTCACCCAAACTGCAGCATGCTAGAGCAGACACAGGTGAAAGGGTGCTGTAGCTTCCCCAGGGCTGCAGCAAGGGGAACCTGGCAGCCCTCACCCACTATGGTAGCAGCCTGGGATTCCTGCCATCTGTACAGGTAAAGGGAAAACCCATGGGACTTCCACTAAGTATGCAGATAATATCGATCCTGCACATTTTGACTGCTTGTAGATTACAAAGCAGTGCAGCAAAAGTGAATAGATCAGTAGCGGGAAATAATTATTTTTTTCCTGCTCAGTTTCTTACTCAGGCAGTGTTGGTTTGTAACCTTTTCCTTTTTACAAGGAAGCATCAGCATGTAACAGTAACTGACCTGTGCTTTCAGCTTCAGATGAAAATCATTGATGAGGCTCAGAGCCTTGAATTAAAACAACACTGTGAAAGCATCTTTTGGAGGGTGATAACAGATTTTAGGACAAAGGTATTTTGTCTATAACCTTGCTTCAAGTCAGAGGTAGTTTGCATTTTTATTGTGGCTGTTCTTTTTTGAGTGGCACAACTCTGCCTTACATTACTGACATCACTACACCAGCAGGTACTTTGAAAAACTTCTTGATGTTCATAATCCTTTTTAGTAGAGCTTCCAGAAATACGTCCCCCTTGTCTTGTGGAGAATACAATGTGGCACTTATGTTAGACTAGAAGCGACCAGTCACAATCCTCTTATACACTTCTTTAATTCTGTATGCTAACTTTAAAGGTACAGGTTCTGCTATTGTTGCTGGGCATTTTTTTTTTTCTTTTTCATGGAACCAGAATTAACTCCAATATGTTTTACTGAAAAGCCTGTGTCAGAGTCTAACATTGCCAATATGTTGCTGATGGCTTTTGTTGTACACATTAAGTACAACAAAGGGAAAAGCCAATTCCTGTCTCTGTGGAAGGAATAACCCCAGGCACCAGCACAATCTGGAGACCAATCACCTGGAAAACATCTTGGTAGAGAAGGACCTGGGGGTTCAAGAGGACACCAAGTTGACCATAAGCAAGGAATGTGCACTCATGGCAAAGGTGACCATCAGCCTTCTGGGTTGCATTAGGCACATCATGGCCAGGAGGTTGAGGGAGGTGATCCTTCTCTGCTCAGGTCTCGTAAGACACATCTGGGATGCTGAATCCAGTGCTGGACTCCCCAGTACAAGAGAGACATGGACGTATCAGAGCAGGTTCAGTGAAGGGCCATGAAGATGACTAAGGCACTGGGGCACCTGACATGTGAGGAGAGGCTGAGGGCTGTGACTGATCAGCCTGGAGAAGAGAAAGCTCAAGGGGGATTTTGTCAATGTGTATAAATACCCAATAGCAGGGAACAAAGAAGGTGACGCCAGGGGAAACCTCCCAGTTAACAGGACACCTAAAGATGGCAAGGGTCTGAAAGGCAGCTGGTCAAAAGCCTGTGAGTCACCATGTCATGGAACAGCTGCTTTGTCATAGGGCAGAGGAATGATTTTGGGACATTCCTCTTTGGGTGGGCTGTGAGAGAATTGGGTAACAGTATCAATGTATATATATTTAATTTTTCTATTTTCACTGCTAACTTATTGCTCTTCATCTATAGAAACCTACGATCTATTACAAAAGACTTCTATAACAGGCTATCTGCAGTTAGTCTGATGCAAAGAAACGAGGTTATCTGTTTTTTTCATATTCTCACTTTATTAAAAATATAGGTAAAGAGTTGACCAGCAAAGATTTTACATGCTTTGAAAGTGGAAAAAGAAGGGACTAATAAGTTGTACAGATGAAAATCAGTGCAAACAATAACTCATTTAAAATTTTAATTTTGCTAACAATAACAAAAACTGCTATTTTGTTTGAATTCAAATCAATGGAAGATTATGCATCTGGCTGAGAAAAAATCGAGAAGGGGGAAAGGAGGAGGAGGGCAGTTGCAGAAATAGTCAGCAATGGGTGACAAGGAAGCCAAAATAATGAGAGGGAATCCAGCCACAGAAGGACTTGGAATGTTTAAAAAGGCTAATGGATGAGAAAGGCAGTTCTGTGCAGATAAATGTAGTGTAATGATGACTTTGATGAGTTTTTGTTTCACAGCTCTTTGTGCAACGTGGAACAGGGGGAGTGGAGGAGAAAAAAATGAAAACAGTCAAAGCTGTGTCTGCGAGTGTCATTAATGAGTGATGAGGACTAGAAAGACAAAAGACAAATCTCTGAGCTTTTGATGGGTCTTTATTCCATACATCTGTGTAAATTGCAAAACCTGAGGCGTGACTGAGAGTGGGAGTGCAAGAAAGGAAGAGATGAGTGAATATGTCGAGGAAAAACAGTACTCCAAAGCTTGGTTTGGTTATTGCAATTCTAGCTGTAACATTAATTACAACATAGGAACAATCCAGTGAGAGTACTGTCAAAAAATAATATTTTCATGTTGCACTTTTCATCTATGTACAATGAGTTTTCATCCTCACTGGGGACTGAATGCAGATCAACTACTTCTGCAGCTCTATGGAGGGGAAAAACTTGGAACAACAGAACCACTTTTAATTTTGGTGAACCCTTATTGACTTAGTTGTCATGTAAGCAGAGTCACAAGCAAATCCTGGGATAAATTTCAATGTAAAGCAATAAAATGTACTTAATCACTAATAAAACCTGGCATTTATTATTAACTCTTATTCTATCTGTTTTGAGACAGCTGGTGGTCAGTTCGCACATCTAATAACACCCTCTGATGACTGTTCTTAGCACCTGTGTAGCATACCTACTGCTTGGCTATGTGTGCTGTGTAAAAAACCATTCTTATTTTGCTCACCAGTAAAACATAGGTAGGTTTGGGCAGCTGTTTAATAGAGCACTTTACGACAATTTAGAACAGAAAGTGAAGAAAACCACATCCCATTAATACTTCAGGGAGAAGCCTAGATAGGCTGAAGGTAATTAGAATTTGGCCAGGACTCCAAAGAAAACAGTCTTATTCTTGCAAAAAATACAATGGGATTTTATCGACCCTGTTAGGTTTGTGGAAACAGTCGGTGGGAGATTTGGAGGAGTTACTGATCTTAGTATTTTGAAGTCCTTGCATTCTTGGTTACTTACACTTTGCAGTTTCTTTTTCAGACCTTTAACTCTTGGGATACCTGAGAAATAATAAATGATATGGAAATAATGCAGTTATAAATAGAAAGCTTTCTGCTTGCTCTGGATAGGAGCTGAAACCATCAATCCTGCCATCGGAACTGTTATGCTGCCACAGCTTCTGGGTCTGAACTTGTTTGAAAATTCAACTGCAGTTGTGTTCCGTATTTATTGTGAAGCTGAGATCTCTGGCCAAGTGCTTTGGAAAGAAAATAAGAAAATCACATCTTTATAACTCACTGATTTATCAGTCACTAGAAGTTATTAGAACACATCTGAATGTTTCCTTTCAGGATTTGGACATAAATTAGAAATCACTATTAAAAAACATATTTATTTATGTGAAGTTTGTTAAAATGTCAGAAGCTGGAGGGTTTCAGATGTGTGGTTTTGCTGAGAGGAACATTTTGCATGTTAAGGGACAATATTTTCTCCAAAGAAGAGAAAGTTCTGGTGCAGATACAGATTTCCCAGGCAGTCTTGTAGGCTGGTCCAAATTATATGCTTTTACAGAAAAACAATTTGCACTGTCAAAAATAAAGCCTTTGTATCAAAGAGTGCTTTTATCTTTCCCCTGCGTAGAACACATTTGGGTAGAAACATGCAATTAATTTTTGGGGGGACTTCAGAAAGTATCACCTATTGCACCTACAAACTAGCCAAATTGCTTTCATTTGAATACAATTTGGAATTAGCTCAACTAATCACTGTTTGTTAATTGCATTTTGGAGGAAAAAGGGAACCTGAAAGAAGTGACTGCTTCTCATTAAAACTGCGCAAACAGCAGAGTGCTTGATGTCTGCTATTGTACCAAATAATTGTGGCAACAAGTGGCATTCATTTTTGCAAGTAGCAGTAATTAAATCTGCTGCAGTATTTAAAAATAACGCACTCACATTTTATTACATCCAAGTGATGGCATGTTATACGAGTGACTGTAAACAAATATCACCCCCAACCTCTGTTCTCTTGCACAAAAGCTCATAAATGTTGTTAAGAGAAAAAATACAACTTGTGTGCTTTTTCTGTAGGCAGTATTATGGCAGGGTAGTGTAAAAGGAAGGTGACAGAGAAGGAACACAAGAAAATTTTTCCTATGTCCCATCCCACTGACATATTGCCCAAGGATAGGGCTGGGGAAAGAGCAAGTTCAACATCTTGCCTGGAGAGAAGAGCGGCTACTCTGCGCTAATCTCAACAGTCAAATTTTCCCATTAGGGTAGAGAGTGACAAGGATGAAAATGCAGCAGAAGTGGGCAGAAATATTCTAACAGAATGTTTTCCATTGGAAAAATGCCGATTTGTCAAAGTGAATCGTTCCCCTGGAGTGTGTCGATTCCAAGAGGAGTGAGGCTGACAGCAAACCTGCCTGGTTTCCTGCCAGCTCACCCACCAATCTGTCTTCCAAGAAACTTTCTGTCTTAGTCAAAATGCTTCCAGATACTGGTGTGTGTCCACAGAAGATCAGCAAGCAGACTGCAGATGAGCTGAGGGCGAGACCCTCCAGGAACCCAGATTGGAAATGCACTCACCTGGGCAGGGCTGCCAGGAATACATTTGGTGATACAGAAGCTTTTTCTCAGGACCATCAAGACATATTATTGAAATTCATTTCTATATATATTTGCCAAGTGATTTTGTTCTTTTTTAAAAATTATTTTTCCTTCAACTGTGACATTTTTCAATGAAGTGAAATTCTGTTTCCTGGCTAGCTCTTCCAGTAAGGCTGATGGGGCTCTTGACAACTTCAGAGCTTATTCAATGTGTAACTTTGAAAGTTTAGTAAATTTTCTGCTAAAGCATCTTTCTCCCAGAGGGCAAAAATGTCTGACTCAGAGCAATGGAGATGGTTCTAGGTTTACGATATCAGAAAGACAAGGATAGTGCTATGGTTAAGGCAGGGGCTTGGCATTCAGGGCCCCATAATTCAGCAGAGCACCGTCAAATAGGTATTTTACACAGCCTTACACATGTGACCTAGTCTCTTCATATCTTTTCTTTTTATTCATGAAACAAAGCAGGCAAAAGAAAAACATATTGAAATTATTTATGACAGCACTCATTTACTGTGCATCAGAAATGATGGTTAGGACACAGCATATTGATAATAACACACAAACAAGGAAACAATATTATATGCACACTTCAAATGCTTGAACTGGCAAAATAAAATCTAGCCCTGGCCCATTCTTCCTACACAAAAATTACTGATGCAGGTTGTCACATCATGGTTTTCATAGCCTGGAAAGAACATGGTAATTTTCTTTGCAAGTAACTTTTTACCCTCGCTTTTCTTTAGAAAGAATGAACATTCCCTTTTTTGCCGCTGCAGGTTTCCTCTGGTTTTCAGTCTGATATGAATTGGTTCAGCCAGAATATAGCTCTCAATATCCAGTGCTGTGCTGCTGATTAGTTTTCAGAAAGAGGACAGAGTGAAGAAGAACGGCAGGTTATATTGATTTACTTCTAATGATCTGTTTCTGAACCAGAGCTGGGCAAAGTGTTCTCCCGAAGGCACATACAGCTGTGCTCATGGCTCATCTCTGCATCACTATCAGGATTAAAAGTCAGTAATGGATTCTGTCATGTTACTGTAGCTTTCTGCATTTTCTTTTCAAGCCTCATATGCTTTAGCTGCTGAGGACACATATGACTTTTCCTTGCCATCTGTTGAACAGTCTGGTCAGAACAGCCTGGAGAAGGGCACCCATACTCTGCTATAAAAGAAGCACGTCAAAATAACGTTGCACAATCATGGAGTGTTTAGAGGGAAATTGCTACGTGTAATACATGTCTGTATTTTGCCAGTGGGGATGTGTCTCCATGATTTTGGGTAAGCCTGGGATCTGTGAAGCCATGAATACAGTATGGGTGATTGGGGGATACAGGACAGCACGCTGTAGCACTTCGTCAGGGACCCAGTATGTCTCCGAAGGTCTGGGAAGGTTTTTCCTGAAATAACTGGTGCTGTAACAGGATTGCAGCTTGCAATACAGTTGATAAATGATGCTCAACAACATGTGTGTCAGACCGAAATAACTGATTCTTATATATTGGCTTATTTCTCTTTCTCTATAGATTTACTTTCAACATACTATCTGGTTTCAGTTCTGTCCATCATGTTAGCTCTGTGATTTGGCTTTATAGTACATTGTACATTTGAAATTGTATAAATGTAGCCCATAAAAAGGGAAAAAATTTCTGAAAACTTTTAAAACCGTGAACTACAGCAGAAATTCACTGTTGCCTAATTGCTGTGGAAGGGTTTCCTTTGTTTGTTTGTTTTTTAACTCTTGTGATTGAAAATTGCTACAGGCATCAGCTATTCTGGAAATATTCCAATACTGACCCTGCTTTGAACAGGGATTTAAATTAGATGTACTCCAGCGGTTCTTTCCATGCAAATTATTTTACAGTTCTACTAATTTAAATATTTTTCTATCCTCATAAAAATGATAAGTAAAGTACAAGTGATTCTAGACTATATATGTGAACATGCAATCACCAGATCAAGACACCAAGAAGGTGACAGATTCCTGGAAGGTGGGAGGATCAGCTACGGATCGCATGAACTGGTGGCCTAATTGAACCTCTCATGTGACCCATACAGTTCTTATAGTCCATGCGCTGTCACACCAACCTGCTTCCTTCGTTTTCTCTTTCTGTACTTAATCACTCCAGACTATCAAAATGACTTGTTATTTATGGACATCTGAGACACATAAGGAAATAAACCAAGACAGTAGCAATTAAGAAAGCTTTAATACTCATTTTCAATAAGACCAACTTTTTTCAGTGCAACTGATCATCTAGATATGATATATTCAACCAGATGAAGATATTTTTAGAGGCCTGTTTTCTGGGAGAAGGATGGCGGCAATATGCAGCATTGTATGAATAATCAAATGATTACTGAACTATGCCTACATGGTTCAAAGGCAGAAGGGAATTGGCTTTGCCCATTCTCCCAAAAATCTAATATTAGCCAGCTGTGAGCCCAAATAATATGAGGATGGACAGGGCATCATAGACTGTAGTAGTCGTAAAAGCCATGGTTATACAGTTCTCTCTTCAAAGCAGGCATATGGCCAAACATGGGTGTCACCCAATCCAAAGCTGTCTTCAGGTTTTCAGTCAAGATCTCTGATAATTTAAATATTTTTGCAGTATTTTAAGAATGATGAGATTTTTGCAGCTGACTCTACCCTGTAATTAATGATGTTCATTAGCTTCACTTGACTATGGGCAAATAAGTTTTAGATTTTTCTCCAAAATGAAATTATTTAGGAGAAAATTGTACATTACATACCTTATGGTAGTTGTCACAGTAATGCTAAATAGGTTTTCTTTGCATTATTTTTCATATTACGGATGAAAAAAATATTGCATGATGGTGTATAAAAGAAGGATACTTTCTATCAGTCAACAAGCCTTTGTCCCCCAGGAACTTTTATACATGTTCTTATATTCATTACGGTTTATTGATGGGTTGGTATTGATGCAATACAGAAAGAGTCTGAGTGCTCTTCTAGGAGTAAATGACAACGGATACACACACACACATATACAAACACACACACACAGAGGTCCTTTGTTCTCTCTGGTGATGTAGAATTTAAAATGCAGAAAACCAGGCATCATCTTCTTTTGGGTTATCAACTTGCAAGGCTTGCCTGTTCCCTCTGTGCTGAGCGCTGAGCATAAGAGCGTACTGTCTTCCTCTCCCCTTCCCCTTCCTGTTCCTAGGGAGAAAAAAAAAAAAAAAAAAGAGAATGAAAAAAAGAAGGAAAATTACTTGCAAGAAGTACCCCAATAAAAGAATTTGGCTTCTTGCTGTAAATTCTCTCTCAGTCCCTCAGATTCAAGCTTGATCCTCATTCCCTGCCCATGATGCAGAAAATATTCCTGGTTGTCACTGATCCTCAGAGGACCCCTGTTCTCTGACTTTGGTGACACCAGATCTCAAACCAGTCTATTCAACATTTCCATGATGGTACATACTGCTCACCATTGTAGTATATGCCAAGCAGCTGGACACTTGCCAAGATGACCACTTAAATTATTTTTAAGACTCACTACATAGACTCATAGAATCATAGAATAGTCTGAGTTGGAAGGGACCTTTAATGTTCATCTAGTCCATCAATGGATACGGAATTGTGTGTCAGGTCAGTCAGGGGCATCTTCTCTCCTAGGCAAGATTTAAGGACAAAAGAACATGTTTATTTCAAAACATAAATTTACAATACAGGACATTAAAAAAATAAATACATACTTACATGCACAAATAAAGCAAAACACTAAGTTCTGTTAACATTATTAAGGTTATGTTTGATTAGTTCTCTTTTAATAATTATTTAATTACTAAGTTGTAATCATCGTCTAGATATGATATTGGCTGTTTCAATATGTCAGCTCTTTGTTCGTCATTCTCTTACAGTAAGCTGAACTGTCCAGCTCTCCTCTTAGAAAACAGTTTCTTTGCTTAAGATGACTGGTGCTGTCCTCCCTCCCCTTCACCACTATTCTCCTTACTTCCAAAGGGTGTAGAAAGACGCTTGGAAGGGACTTCTCCTCTGCTGCCCCTTAGTCACTCCCTGTTCCTGTGACTGGGGTTTCTGCTACTGTGATGCAGTGATGAGGGCTTTACCTTCTGTTCTCATCCCTTGGGTTCTTTTATAAGTATAAACACCAGTAACCTTAATTATATATTTTATGCTTCAGTCTTCTTGTTTCTATTAGAACTTTAAGAAGATATACTGTACAACTTCATACACTTTTTTTATGAGAAATTGTACCATGTAGTATTACATTTATAACTAGTAATATTCTGTTAACAAAGTATGAAGATCAAGCATGGTACTACAGAGGTTGAAATTAGAAGGGGAATGCCTTAATCGACCAACACATTGACTTCTGCCTGCAGACTCTTGGGGTTATGAGATTTCTTCTGGAATATCTTGTTATACTCCTATAATCCTTTTCTTGTAGTATCCACAAGGTTAGGTTCTCATTTCCAAAGCAATGCACAAGGTGTCCTGAGCAAAGTTCTTTATTGGCATATGGTACCTGAGACTGCCTTCTGCCTACAGCTTGCCCAAGGCACTTTTTCTGAAAAGAAAGCGAGTTTTGCTTGTGTGACTCCTCTTCTGAATGCCAGTGAATGTGTGTGCTGTCCCCATGTCCTCATTGTATCCAACACTTGGTTTTGCAAAGTCTCTTTACTCTGTGAATCAATAGAAGAAATTACAAGTTAACCATGAGAAACATCCTACAAGATATCCTTGGGCTGCATAAAATTGCAGAAGCCATTCTGCAAATCTACCTGCAGCAGCTCGTCTTTAAAGATGGATTAAACTGTCCATCCACTTTCTGCTAGTATTATCAAGTGTTTCTGTATTTTTATTTGTTGTATTTTTAAAGTAATTGTAGAAGTAATGAAAATTTGCAGTAAGTTATGAAGTTGAAGCTTTTCTCCTGCTCTGCTTTTTAGCACTACGCCAATTCTTGTCACCTCATTCCTTGAGCAACAGTATATTAAGCGATGTGACAGATGTTGGTCACGTGTGGTCTCTTTCTTTTTAGTTGCTCACTTTATGTCACTTTCAATCTTCAGGTGGTATAAATTAGAGCAGCACCATAGATTGATGATGGTTTATACCAGGGGAAAAATCTTTCTCTTAAACCTGAGTGATAAAAACTCTTCTAAAACAAATTTGAAAAATCTCCTCCCTTGGCTTTTTATGTTATTTTAGAACAAAAGGCTTGAAATAACTGTTTGCAGCACTCCTTCAAATGCTAAGTAGTTCTTTTATATTTCTTCCTAAGCATGTACACACACACAAATTTTAGAACTAAAATAAAAAGATGAAAAAGAAAGGGTGAGTAGAATGATTCAATAAACTGTGAAAGGCTATGAATTATGGAAAAGCAGAATGAAATGATCAGAGACCAAAAAGTCAGGAGGATGACACCCACCTTTTAATGCCAAAACTAAACGGACTCATTTATAATCCAAGATTACCTTTGATTTTTCTCATGCTTGGTATTTTCACGAACTGCGAGTTTAAATATGCACAGAGAGATGTTGAGCCGTTATCTCTTCCCACTGGTTTTCACACACGTTTAATGTGGGTCTAACCCCATTGCTCTTGATAGTCTATTGAATTCA